>NC_056748.1:469091534-469289034 GCF_019279795.1 Protopterus annectens
CTGGTGGAGATGATCCAACTCAGCCATCAGACACACAATAATGCTGGGGCTACTCTAACCATTTGTGAAAGCCAAAATGCAAATCTGCAGTGACAGTTCGACTCTCTCCATCTCAGAGATGCAGATCAAACCCCTGGTTGTTGAATCCAGCACTGCATAAGACATGTCTTTTCTGGTGTTCATAAAAGCTTGGTTTCAGACATTATTTTCTTCTATGCCAGCAGCCTCTCTGAGAGTTGATGCCATCTTCAGTTCATTCTTTGTTAGCAGTCAGCTGTTCCTCAGTCTGTGTTTTCTTCAGCAACTTTTCACAACTCATGCAATGTTGATCACACTATAGAGGTTTAACATGCATATGTGTGTGTGTGTATATATATATATATATATATATATGTGTGTGTGTGTGTGTGTGTGTGTGTGCCCCCAAACATGTACCCTTGGAGATGCCTGCCACCTTTCCCCTACCTTGTATCTCTAAAGAATAAGTCATAAACTCCCACTCTGAGGGCAAAAACACAGTATCTATGGGACCTGATAACATCCTAGGCTGCGTCCTACATGGGCTCAAACAAGAATTAGCAACACCATTGAGTACTCTTTGCAGTCATAGTCTAAGCTCTGGCTTCATCCCACCTGAATGGAAAATGGCCACCATTATTCCCTTGCACAAAGATGGTGCTTCCACTGACCCCGGGAACTATAGACCTATTAGCCTGAATAGCTTTATCTGCAAGGCCATGGAGCGAATCATCATGTTCCTATCAACAAAGATGTAGGTAATCTCCACACACTTGGCCTTACTCAGTTTGGATTTGCGGAGGGAGATCATGCATGTTAAATCTGGTGGACTTCTTCAAGACAGTCACTAAGGCCCTGGGCAAAGGGAAGTCTGTGCATACAGCTTACCTAGATTTAGCCAGTGCTTTTGATACTTTCCCCCATTCAGGCATCGACAAGGTCACCCAGCTAGGTATCAACTCTTATATCATTAGATTGGTCACTAGTTGGCTCACTGATAGAACACATAGTCAAAATAGGGAAATCCACCTCCAACAGCTAACATGTAACCAGTGGAATTCCACAGCGATCAGTCCTGGGACCTCTACTATTTGGATTCTATTTCTCCAAAGTACAAGCAAACACTAAAGGTCTGTGGTTGACAAAGTTTGTTGATGACTGCAAACTTGGAGCGGTCACAGAATCTCCAAATTATGTCAGCATCCTACAAGATGGTCTTACACAAACAAATGATTGGTGCCAAACTCAAGGAGAATTCAAGGTCTTCAGCATCTGTCCTATGTGGATCATCTGAAATCCGTGACACTTTATTCTATTTCATACAGACTATTCAGAGGCATTCTCTGCCTTGCATATAAGGCAATCTCTGACCTTGCTTTATTAGAAATGCTGCATTTCCACAAGTCAAATGGTACACGAGTTACTCACTCTAAAGACCCAAACCTGGTATATGACATTAATAGAACCTGCTGGAGGGACAGATTTGTCTCCCAGAGGTTACCATACCTTTGAAACAGACTTCCACTTCATGTCAAACAGAGCACCTCATTGACCCTCTTCAAATGCAATCTGGACGATTGGATGGGTAACAGTAAATTCACCCTGGGGGTTCCACCTGTGTCCATCTTGGACAGGGACAATAGTGCTGATCATGGAAATAAGGGTAGAACTTTGTTAGGCTTGTAAGGGTCCTCGGGCCATTAGCCTAGAACTTTTTATGATCCTATGATCCTAAGTAGGCTCCCACAGAGAGGTTTCTGATTAGTTTTCTAATCTGTGATGGCACCCACATTTTCTGATCTTTCACCTATGTAAAACCAGTGGTAAAATAAACATCCTTTTTAAAGACATAAACCTTTATGGCCCCATTAAAAACATTTACTGGTGTAATAAATACTTAATCCAATGTTTCCTGGTTTGAAATAAACCATCATTGCACATAATCAGAGTAATTCCTTGGCCATTTCAAAACTAAACATGAAGTAGTATCTAAACTATTCTTTTGATTAATATCCATTTTCTTTTCAGCAGCGGGATACATGATCATTTTGCCTAGCTGGAATAATAATGTGTGGTATACATTAGTTATCAATGTTTTTGCTATACTTACCTGTACATGTCATTGGTAGATATTACAAAAACTGTTTATCAATTAATACCTAACCTTTACTTTTTTAACTCCATACAACCAACCACTCTGTGTAGTTGATTAGCCCATATGTTCCATGTGGACAAGTGCTGGGTATC
This sequence comes from Protopterus annectens, assembly GCF_019279795.1. Classification (NCBI taxonomy): domain Eukaryota; kingdom Metazoa; phylum Chordata; order Ceratodontiformes; family Protopteridae; genus Protopterus; species Protopterus annectens. The sequence goes on from NC_056748.1 coordinate 469,093,800, forward strand.
CTCAGGCTAGATGAGAGCCCTGCGGCATGCTCACTGATGCTGAAGTAACTCCTTCAACTGATTTGTTCCCCCATGTGGAGAGTCAGGAAGTGGGCCAAATTGTTGGTCCTTCAGGGCTACCTATCCTCTCCTTTGGAGCACACCACTTCCGTGTAGCAAATCTTTGAACTCCTCTGCTGCTGCCTTGTCATTGGGACTGTGCCATTGCACGATCCCACATTTATGAACAAATGCATGGTGTTAACACATGCTCATGGGCTCATACTTCATGAGTGCAACACACAGTACTCCAGCTAGGTGTCACTGAAGTGGTGATCTGCAGCCACCACCCTGACCTCAAAGATGGGCAAGCCAGCGGGGGACAGTCACTCCCATCCACCCCAGTCAGCTCCATCAGGCATCCTGGAAGCTAATCAAATCCAATTCAGCTGAGCCTTAGTCACAACTTTATTCCTCTATAACAGATATTGCTGGCTGGGATATTTAACAACTTTTTACTTTAAAATATTTTGTTTTGGTAAATCATTTAATCATACATGAAAAGCAAATTCAAAAATTATTTTGTAAGATAAAAATAAACCATGAAATTGATAATGGAAATGTTTAAGCATAATAGAAGGAAAATAAAAAGTTTAACACAAGAAAGAACAATATAATATCAAAACCTAATAAAAAACTATTTACAATGGTGCCTATTGAAAAATAATTTTTACATTGTTCTAATAAGTCATATTAATGTATATTCATATCAGTCTTCTCCAGTATTTCCATTACTGTCAGCCAGTTGTTGTAGTATGTGGTAATTCTTTGCTTCTATTCTTTAAAGCAGAAATTTCCATTCGTCCAACTGTCAAGGCAAGTTTTTTAAATTCCTTGAAGGGTGAAGGAGTTACATTTTTCAAATTAATAGTGATAATCTTATGAGAAATAACTAGTGAAGTCCAAAGAATTGAAGATTTTTTTTAGGAACACACTTGGATATAGGACAGTTAAACAAAACCAGTGATTTAGTTAAATGAAAGTTATCATTAAAAACGGTCTGATAAAATAATGTTATTCCAGTACGCAGTAAGACATATAAAGTTGTAAAAAATATGTTGCCAGTCAGCTTTTAATTTTATTTCACATGTCCAACATACTTCTTCATTTGCAAACATTAAGGCTAGCTTATGTGGAGTAAGAAAACTCCTGTGTAAAAGTCTCCAAGTAAATAAATGCCAGTATAGTGAATAGCGTAGTGTGTTTTGAGGATTTGAGAATAGATTCTTTATCTTCTTGTTGGCAGATGACTATTTACTTATGCAAAGTAATTCCAATATGACTTTTTATGATATATTTTTGTTTTTTTTTAACAACTTTATAAATATTTGACAAATAGCCATTACCTTGGAAAGGCTGATTGGTAATGATTATAATGTATTCAGTAACTTTAGGTATATGCTGTCTGACAAATATTTGCATTGGATACATCATATTTATAATATATTGTCTCAGCGATGTAGGGATAACCACATATTCTAGATTAAATTTATTCATTATTTGATTAACGGAGGGAACTTTCCTCTGATCTAACAGTTGAATCCAGTATAATAGTTTCCCTCGTCTTAATATATTCATCTATCAATTGGTAATGTTTCCAGATTGAGTGTAAATGCTATAGGAAAAAGTGTGAAGAACCACGAGTTAATGCCAGGATCTTTGCTAATATTTTTTTTTAAGATTAGATATTGTAAAATTTATATAATTAGATGGAATTGTAATGGCTTTATTTTCTAATATGCAGTCTTTATGCATCCAATATAATAGATTATATAAAATGGATAGACGTTCCTGTATTTGGTTTTGCATAGTTTCAAGCCAAATCTGTTCATGTAGTTGTTTCTATATGGAAGTGTAAGAAGGATTTAACCATAATGTTAAATTTTTAACTATAGAAGAAAGTATGTCAATCTCTATATCTGGTAAATTTATTCCCCCATCTTCTCAGTTCATTAAATGATTTTTAGTGCTATTCGTGGTTTGTTTGGATACCATATAAAACTTAAAATCATTTTATTATATTTCTGTATAACCTGCCTGGGGTGTGTTGGGGGGGATTTGTATGAGGTGTAATAACTTAGGAAAAATTATTGATTTGATCAGGTATAACCTATTTTCCATTGTAGATATGTATTTATTCCAATTATTCATCATTAATTCTGTCTTATCCAGTACTTAATTGTAATTAAACAAGATTAAATCCTGTAAATCATCTAAGTGGTTACTCAGATACTGAAGTCTGCCATATATTACAACATATTTAGTAATGTTTTTAGTTATATCATTTCTTTTATTATTTGTAAGCAAAATTTTTGTTTTATTTTCATTAAACTGTAGCCCAGAGATGTTTTGAAAGGTTGACTTTGCATTAAATAGGGCTTGTAGGGAATGATTAGAATCAAATAATGTCAGAAGTTTGTCATCTGCAAACATGTGAAGCTTTAAGTTTAATGTTCTGGCAATTTCTATACCTTTAATATTAGTGTCTAATCTGATGCTATTTGCAAAAAGCTCTCTCAATAGTGCAAATAATAAGGGTGATAAGGGGCAGCCTTATTTAGTTCCTTTCGTAATATTAGTAGGCCCTGATCTATGGGATCCTAATTTGACATAGGCATGAGCATTTTCATAAAGAGATTTTATAAGAGTAGAAAAAGCTATTGAAAAATTATACTCCTCCAAAACTAAAAATAGTCCCAATAACAGAATCAAAGGTGCTGTCAATATCTAGAGAGACGATAGTCATATCTACATCTCTGAGTTTATTATGATCTATTAATGTTAGTATTCTTTTTATAGTATCATAGGAATTTCTTACTTTTATAAAACCTGTTTGATCTTCATGTATTAGCAAGAGGAGAAAGTGTTTAATTCTATTTGCAAAGATCGCCATAAACATTTTATAGTCTATGTTTAGTAATGTTAAGGGTCTATAATATGTACAAAGTTTTTCATTTTTATCTGGTTTTATTATATTGAGGATATTAATGAATATTTCCAAGGTGGGGGTATAACTATGTCTTCTTTAGCTTTAGTGTATATGTTTAAAAGTAGAAATAAAGATTGTCCTGTCAATAGTTTATACACTTCTGGCAAAATATTATCAGGTCCAGCAGCTTTATTTGTTTTACGCTTACTAATTTGTGATTTAATTTTTGTCATAGTTATAGGTTTATTAAGGTTTTCTGTTTGCGCTTGTGTTAATCTAGTATGTATATTTTTATTAAGAAATATTTTAATCTTATCTACTTGTAAAATTGGGGGATTTGTAGAATTGTGTAATAATGGAGTCTAAATGGTTCTAATATCTTATTTAAATCAGTAATTTATTCTTAGTATGAGGATTATACATTTATTTTATTTGTTTAGATTTAATGATTTTTTTTAATTCTGTTTTCTAATTGGCTTTGATTAGCAGAATACAGATTTAATTTGATTTTTTTCTCGATTAATCATAGTTTTATGATGTATCTCAGAATATTTATTATTAGTTTGAACAAGTTCTGGTATTAAATCAGAATTTCCTTTTTGTAGTTTATCTGCTTTATTTTGTAGGTCTATCATGTCTTTGTTCCATGCTTTCCTTTTATTACTATACTATGATAGAACCTTACCATAGATATATGCTTTTAGGGAGTCCCAAATGTAAATTTCTGATATAACTTTAGTTATATTCATTTCAAGAAAAGTCTTTATTTCATTTACATAAAATTCTTTAAATTCAGCTGTTATATATGACGGTATTCTAGTAATAGGTATTGAATGTAAAGGGACAAGTTGCATTTAAAATATTAATGTGTTGTGGTCTGATAATGGGCATGTTATAACATTAAACCCTTCTAATTTTGTTAGTAATCATTTAATATGTATACTCTAGCTATTCTAGAGTTAGATTTGTGTCTATGTGAGTAAAAGGTAAAGAATAATGAATTGGGATCAGCAAATGTATTAATATCTTTAATAAATGTTGTGTCTATAAATTTCCTTAGAGCGCTTGATGTGGGAGATTTTTTTCTTTTATATTTTGTATCAGTATCTTGTTCATCCATAATACAATTAAAATCTCCCGTCAATATTAAACTACCTTTTGTAAGGTGAATTATTTCTTCAAGATGCTGGTTAACTGTTTTAATTCCAACTCCCAGAATCCAGTATATATTTGCTAGTGTATAAATGTTCCTATTTATTTCAAGAGATACTAAACAAAACATTACTGATGAATCATAAGTATTTTTTTAATAATATAGCTACCCCTCTCTTTTTATGTTTAAAATAGAAACTTACCAACAGCGAATAATTATTAGAATTTAATTTGTTCATGTCTACATGTAAAAGGTCTACATTTAAAAGGTATGTTTCTTGAGGAAATACCAAATAAGGATTATGTACATTATGTAGTTGAATAAACTTTATTAAAACCATTAACATTAATTGACAAACATTTCATGTTTTTAATATAGATCTAGGGTTATATAAAGGCATACTTGTGTAATTTTTGAAATATTAAATATGTCATTGGAGAAAATATCATAGTATAATAATAACAGGATAAATATATTTGTAAAAGGCACCAAATATCCACAAAACATAAAGCTTCCAAGTTTAAAACTTTTATGAATAAATTCAACATTCAACAAAATGAGGTATAAAACCTATTATATACATATAAGTGCTCACTACCTAATTGTTCCTGTAAACATGTTGAGTTTGTTACTAGATAATTTTAAAACTCCGCATATGACAAGCTGGAAAAACTTTATAAAACATATATAATCTCCAAAATATGTATTAGTTTTTTTTTTACTTAAGCTATTTGATCATATAATTCAGTAACAATCTAATATTCTGAGTAGTGTAAGAAAACCATTATAACAATAACTTGAAATTCTAATAGAAGCATCAAGTCCATTATAGTCTTAAATTCTCAATACAAATTAAATTACTTACATTAGTTTGGATAATGCATAACACAGAATAGGAATCAAGTCTTTTCTGTTAAGACAATATCCATAGTGGTAAGTCACATAGGCAGCATATAGTTCAGAGTATTTATATATATAAATATATAATATGATTTTTGTTAAAGGCTAAATTCAGAAGTATTTAGAGTTAATTCAGAGTATAACTCTTACACTGGTACATCATCTCAGATGTAATTCTGGCCAGTTAGGGCCATTCCAGTATTTATTGATATGAACGTTGTACTTATAGATGCTCAAGGTATGAAAGGCAAGATTAATATGCAGTTATGTGAGGGTTATGCCTCAACCAAGTTTTCCAGCATATGTTCTATATAGAAAGATAAAGTAATACTTATCAAACATCGGTTCATATTTCATGTATGAGGGTTAGTTCTGCATAATATATAACTGCCAGGAAGAAGTGAGTGGTGTATTAATATTTTAATACATTAAAAAAATATATTTTCTCTAATCCAAAGCAAATTTGTTTCAATCAATAGACATAAGAATATGACAGTACTATCATACATTCTCATTCACAAGCTTGTAAAGAATCTGACAAGTATAAATGAAGTATAGCCCACCAGTAGAGGTTTGCATTTCAGTAAACTTTAAATTTTTCTAAAGTCCTGTTCCATCCTTGCTCTGCCTGAATAGTGATTTCTGTGTATCCCATACTATTTAAGCACTATTTTTTGAAAGTTGTGATTGTCTGTCAGCTTTTCTTTTTAAATCTCACACACTCACTGACCTTTTGTGTCAATTTAGGCTTCCTGCCCTTTCCTTCCACAACACCCTGTGCAAGTGATAACTGTGCTACATCCCTGTGTTTTATGTTTTGAATTGAGGAATACATAAACTTTGTGTCTGATGCTCAGGGTGCATAGGCAACTTGGTGCTTAGTATATATGCATTTGTGCTGTTGATTTGGTAATTGTACCTTTGATTTATATTGGACTTAGAGAGTTAGACAGTTGATAGCACCAAAAATATTTTTCCATCCAGTATCAGAAACATGCATGGATCTCTGTCTGTCTGTCTCTCTCTCTCTCTCTCACACTGTGTCTTGCTTTTCTCGCTGTCGACCGTCTTCATCATTGGCAAAGTTTTTTCGATAGAACAGTACTGTCTGCAATTGTACCTATTTTAAATTAATTTCATATTCTACCACTGTCTGCGTTTGTCATCGGTGATCCCTCCATCAATCAGTCTTTTATTCTCTGTCTTACTATCTTTAATGTATTTTTGGTTAATAGAATCAGGAAGTTTAGCTTCAATAATATTAATAACTGGTGAGGACATTAAAGATGCTAGTGCAGTATCTTACTGTGCAAATATCTATCCAGTCTTGAATGATGAAATGCATCTACTTTATATTATAACCCCTACCTAGGATTAGGAAGGAAGTGTATACTTTTTCCACAATGAGATCAATAATCTCTAGTGTTCACTGATTCTAAGTTTCATTTGACACATCAGAGGTATAATGAAAGTTGATTATTATTTTTGGATTTATATACCTACTTGTGAACCATTTTCCACAATGTACCCCTTCATCCCAATGTAGTACAACCACAAATAATGCATAGTGTGTATGCATAAGCCATTCTTAGCCTGGCAATGTGTACATTTGATTTCATGCAACACTATAGTGTCCTGGCCCATTTATCCAACAAAGGTTTGTCTTGTTTAATAAATGTTCACTACACTGCAGACTGATCAACATCCACTGTAGCCATTCCCTGGAACCTAGGTCTTCCTGCCACTTTAAGCATCAGTTTTAAGTAGCACATGTTTATACTATGGCCAGCCTTTGTGGAATTCTAGCTTGTGTCTTTGTGTTTTGTTTGAATTGGGTCATACTAATGATAATTCTTATTTGCATTACGTGCTATATTGCACCTGCTGGGCTCTGTGCTTATGCAATATAAAATGCTTCTTTATAAACCATAAGCCTATTATCGAATGCCTGCACCACAGCAAGGACCTTTCTGCAATGCTTATTGATTTTAAAACTCTGAATTACTTTCTACAGTGTATGAAATTTAAAATGCTGCATGCAGACTCTGCATTTAAACATTCTTAAGCCAATTTAATGCTTTTAATCTTTGTGAATTATATATATCTTGATTTATATACTATGAAGCTTTGAGCCGTCCTGTGTATTACTTCTTCACCATCACCCTTTGACCGGGACTTTGAGATCAGCCAAAGAGTACTGGAAATAGTAGACAATGCTTGTAGTGCCATTCTAATGACTAAACAACATTATTGCTTCACTGGAAAGCAGAGAAATATCTTGCGGGCTCGGAGGGAAGACAGCAGTGCTCAAAAGTTGTTAAAAGGGAGGGTAAGGTTCACGCTATTAATTTAGATATAATCGGACTGCTAAAAACATTGTAAAGAGAGATAATCACAAAACTATATACACATTAAGGGAAATAAACCACCCAGAACAAAACAGTATCACAGATCTTGCCCAGAACAAGTAAATCACCAAATATTCAGAATTCAGTGGCATAAATACTGTACTATCTAATTAAGCATGGCTCCATATGAATGCATTCAACCCCAGAGACAGTCATAGAACTCCTAACATTTAGTATTTTAGCTAATCAAGCAAACATACCTGTCACATTCAAATTGTTTGTAAATGTTATGTCATGAAAGTTTAAATTTTTTATTTTTATTACTTATGAAGGTACTTGTTAGCTTTATGGAGGTAAATTAATAACTGAAAAAGGTATCTGTTTTAGACTTAAGGTTTTCATAGAAGAAGACTTGTCATTTAAACATTTAAAAATCCTATATAACTTAAATAATTATTCGTCCTTCAATTTTTTTCTTTTGTTTTACAGTTTTCAAACCATTTTTTCAGCAATTCTTTTTGGAGTACTATTTGTCTAATCCATTGCCTCCACTTGAGTCAAAACATTATTGTTGAATAAATATTTTGTTGCTAGCTCCACAGTCTCAAATATTTTTATGCCTTCTGGAAAGAAGATTTTTAGTCTTGATGGGAATAATAGGTGTGTTTTCAGTTTTCTTCTTTAAGGCTTTTCTTAAAGGAAGGGATTCTCTCCTCTTAGAAACCACAATTGAAGCGTGGTCATGGTCAAATCTGATTAAAGCATCTTGGAATTTAATAGGTGAATTTGCCCAAGCATTTCTTAATATTATAAGCTCTTTGTCCTTCCTAGAAAATAGTCTTATGATTATGGCTTTTGGTTTTTGATGTTGAAGAATTTTCTAAGGCTGCTAATGATCTATGTGCACGTTCAATGGCATATGAAAGTGCTTCAGGTAGTTTCAGCATGTCAGGGATTCAGGATGTAAGAAAATTGATTAAGTTGTCTCCTTTGATTTTCTCATGTAGTTCATATATCCAGATGTTGTTCCTCCTAGATCTGTTTTCCATGTTGTCTAATTTGTCCAGTAGATAGGTGTTTTGTTTTAATAAAAACTCTGTTTGGTGGTCTTCTTCAGAAAGTCTAGAGTCCATATCATTTAGTGATTGCTCCATAGCTGATATCTATCCCTTTTGTTGCATAACTGTTTCTTTAAGTTGTTCCAATTGTTGGGAACATTTGTCCTTGAAAGTATCCAGTTTATCAGTCTTGTCAATTTGTAGTGACAGATCCTGGATGTTTGATAACACAGAATGTAGTTCCTTTTTGAGAGAATACTTCTGTGATGAGCTTTTTGTATGACTCATTATAAAGTGCTGATGGAATTTATTTTCTGCTGTTTAATTTGACAGGAATTTTTTGATGTCGGCTAATAAAAAGTCATTCAATGTATGCTCCAAGGTACTGGAAAATAGTTGAAAGTAGAATAATCCTCAATTTGTTTCTTAAATCTTGAAATTCCTGTTAGAAATAGAATTAAGGTAAGAGAGCTGAGAGACTATGTTGGTACCAGATCAGCATCTTCATTTAACAACTTTTCAAGGTAATGTTTGGCATATAAATACCAGACTGCATGATATTCTTAGTACAACATTCTCTGTACAAATCCTGCAAGCTATTAACGCTTCCTTTCTGTGTCATCTATAGCCACCATAAGATGATTTGTCCTTAACCAGTGCTAAAATACCTACAACATTTTCAGCATGAGTAATTTTGTAGTGGCCCTTATTTGGCAGCATAGGAGAAGCCATTGCTGGACCTTTGTTCTAAATGCCCCCTGCTTAATACTTTCAATAAACAAAATATGGAAAGCATTATATGCTTATAGCAAAATACTTGTGTGAGCAGGGATAAGGAATGCAGTATTTAAGGCAGCCCATCTCTTTCCAAACTACCTCATAGTTGGGATTATATAATAGTACAGATTTATTAACTAAACTGCCTCATAATGTTTTTAAATTAGAAAGGCAGTCCTTCCCAAATCTTTGGGGCCACATTCTTTGTATTTTAATGTCTTAGGTTCAGCTTCTACACATTTAAACATGTTTATTTGAGGTACCAGAAGCTAACACTGCTGTTCTGAAATGTGATAGAGAATAGTCTGCCCTAAATCCTGTCTTGACACTGCCTGTACTCCGTGAGATGTCCTCTTAATTTGTATGAGACTTTTTATATGCCTTTGGTGTTTGCTACCATGTTTTGCAGATTACTCTTTGTTCATAGGTAGGTACTAGGCTATCAGCCCTAGGGCCTATACAAGCCTAGCCAAAAAGGTACCCTGGCTTTTGCCACCCAAGAAAATTATTTTCTTGTGCCCCTGTTGAGCAGAGCCACAGAGGTGATCTATGGGGTGAATTTCCTATTTCTCTTCCAATCATCAAGATTTTTCTTGAAGAGTGCTAATGAGGAGCTTTATTTGATATAGATAGGTAGTTTGATCCAGAGGATGGGAAGTCTCTGGGACAGGAATCTATCCCTCCAGCATGTTCTGTTTATTGTGGTGACAAGGTTTAGGTCCCTAGAGCATGTAGCTTGGAGGGATTGGGCTTTCTTTAAGTGGAGCATGTCCAACAGCTCTGGGTTTGACATAGCTTTGTATGTTAGGCAGAGATTGCCTCTGAGTAGGTGATATGCAACAGAGTAAAGCTGGAGTTTTTTGAGACAGTCTATGTAGGGCATCTGTTTGAGGCTGGTAATCCTCTTTGTGAGGTATTTCTGTGGCCTTTCCAGTTGTTGTAGATGTCTTGTGAGGTACATACCAAAAGGGACAAAGTACTCTATAATGGGTCTAATGAGTGACGAGTAGAGGGGAACAATGACCTCTTTTTTCCTGGATGAAAAACCTTTTGTGATGAGGTGTGCCATATAGAAGGATTTCCTGACTACTGTGGCAATGTGATTATCAAAGGAGAGACTACTGTCCACCTGTGTCCCAAGGTCTCTTATCACACTTTCTATGTTAAGTAGACTACCACCTATGTGGTAGCTCATGGGTACAGAGTTTTTACCAAAGGGGATGACAATGCACTTTTTGGCATTGTGCTTGAGGCCATGACTTTGACACCAGGCATCTGTCTCAATGAGGCCCTTTTGTAGGATGTCCACATCATTAGGAGTTTCAGTTATGGCTCCTAGTTTGCAGTCATCTGTGAACTTTGTTAGCCAAAGACCTTCTGTGTTAGCCTGTACTTCAGAAAAGTAGATACCAAACAGGAGAGGACCCAGGATTGAACCCTGTGGTACTCCACTTGTCACTAGTCTGAAGTCAGATTTGGAGTCTGCTACTTTCACAGTGTGGGTTCTGTCAGTGAGCCGGTTGGTAACCCATCTTGTGACATAGGGATTTATACCTAGTTTAGTGAGTTTATCTATAATTCCAAAGTGGGAGATGGTGTCAAAAGCATTGGCAAGATCTAGATAGGCTGTGTGAACCACCTTACCCTCATCTATGGCTTTGGTGACTACTCCAAAGAAGTCTATCATGTTTAGGAGACATGATCTGCTTGTTACAAACCTGAACTGGGTGGGGTCCAGAGTTTGGAGATTACCAATGTCTTTGCTTATAAGTTCCATAATGCATTCCATAGCCTTGCATACCAGGCTCGTTAGGCTAATGAGGCGGTAGTTCCTGGGGTCAGTGGTGGCTCCCCCTTTGTGGAGTGGAATAACCGTTGTTGTGCACCATTCAGTGGGCACAAAGCCTGAGGTGATGATATGATTGAACATGGTGCTTAGGTGGGGTGCCAGTTCAGTCTGTAGTTCATGTAGAACGCAGCCTGGGATGTTGTCACGTCCCATGGATGCTGTATTTTTGACTTTGGAGAGTGTGGTTTTTACCTGTGCAGCCGTGACTACGAGAACATTGCATTCTTCCGGTATAGAGATGAGCCCTTTACTGGGTAAGGGGTAAAGTTAGCACTGAACCTATCTGCCAGGATGTTGGCAGTATCAGTTGGTTCTGTATATTTAGTGCCATTGTGCTGTAACCAGAGCAGATCTGAATGTTGTCATTGAGATTCTTGACATAGCTATAGAATGCTTTCTGGTTGTCTTTAGAATCAGTGGCAATTTTGTTTACGTAACTAGCTTTGGAGGATTTTATGAGGGATCTCAGCTTCTTACTGAGGCTGACCTGGAAGTTCCTCCAATCGTGGGATTTTACTCTTTTTTGCAAAAGTTTATTTCTTCTGTTGTAGAGTTTGTTTATGGCAGGGGACCACCAGATTGGCTTCCTTTTTTGGAGGACAGCATCTTGGTTCTGTTAGGGATAGCACGCTCCATGCACTTGTGTAAGTGCTTATAAAGTGCATTTGTGTAGGATTCAGCAGTCATACTTCTATTGTCCGTCTGCATGGGTGTCGTGAAGTTTGCCACTTCTGTCTTAAAAAGCATAAAGTTGGCTTTGGAGAAATTTTTTATGGTGGTTTCCCTAATCGGGGATGGGGCGGGATGTGGATGTCTAGGGTGATTAGCTTGTGGTCGGATCTGACCAACAAGGAATTGACCTCTGGTGTGGAACACTGGTCGCCCATGTTGGTAATGACAAGGTCTAGGATATTGCTGCCCCTGGTGGGGGTGTGGATAAGTTGATCCAAGGCATTGGAATTTATGAATTCCAGAAAACGTTGAGCAAAAGAATTATAGCATGAGTAGTTTTCCCAGTTAATGGTGGAGTAGTTGAAATCGCCCATTATTAGGGTGTTGGGTTGTACCCTAATATTTTCCACTGTATCAAGAAATGAGGAGTGGGAATCCTGGGGCATGGTGGGGGATCTGTAGCAAGTTACATTTTGGATTACGGTCTTGCCCAGAGTTAGTTGCACTTGGATAATCTCAGATGCATTATGCTGAGCAACTAGCCTGTAGGTGTGGATATCCTTAATGAATATGGACACGCATCCGCCTTTAGTGTTTCGGTTCAGGTTAGGTGGCTGAAAGGTGTGGTATGAATTATAGACAGGTAATGCTGGGGTGGTCTCTGGAGCCTTGAACCAGGTCTTTGTCACTGCACAGATGTCAATGTTCTCCATTTTCAGGAGTGCCTCGAGTGAATGCATTTTGAGGTTTAGACTTCTAGCACTGAGTAGCATTACCCTCAGATTTTGCTTGCTTGTACCTGCTACAGTGGTGAATTTGCCATTTGAACCTTGCCTAAAAAAGGCACTATAGGGGTGGTAAGAGCCTTAGCCAGTATCCAGAATCCAAAGGGCGACAGGTGCAGGCCATCTCTGGCAAAGCATCGTGGTCTGTCGATCATGTCATCCCAGGCAGACAGATACTGGATCCCCTTAGAGTGACACTAGAAGCTTAGCCAATTGTTGAAGTCAATTATTTTGTCCTTGTACTGTAGTATCATTCTGGGTGGTGGCAGGATGCTACTCAGGGATAGGGTCATACCTGCCTGGACTACAAGATCGGAGAGCTCCTCCATGTCTTTTTTCATGTAGTCCAGGGAGGTACGTCCCTGGTCATACACACCAACATGGACAATGACAGAGTCATATTTGTACTTGTGGAGTGACCTGAGTGTGTGCATTATGTGGCGGATCCATCTCTGTCACTGCACAGATGTCAATTATCTCTATTTTAAGGAGTGCCTTGAGTGAATGCATTTTCAGGTTTAGACTTCTAGGATTGAGCAGCATTACCCTCAGATTTTGCTTGCCTTGTACCTGTTACGGTGGTGAATTTGCCATTTGAACCTTGCCTAAAAAAGGCACTATAGGGGTGGTAAGAGCCTTGGCCAGTATCCAGAATCCCAAGGGTGACAGGTGCAGGCCATCTCTGGCAAAGCATTGTGGTCTGTCCATCATGTCATCCCAGGCAGACAGATACTAGATCTCCTTAGAATGACACCAGAAGCTTAGCCAATTCTTGAAGTCAGTTATTTTGTCCTTGTACTGTAGTATCATTCTGGGTGATGGCAGGATGCTACTCAGGGCTAGGGTCATACCTGCCTGGGCTACAAGATCAGAGAGCTCCTCCATGTCTTTTTCCATGTAGTCCAGGGAGGTACATCTCAGGTTGTTCACACCAACATGGACAATCACAGAGTCATAATTGTACTTGTTGTGGAGTGACCTGAATGCATGGGTTATGTGGCAGATCCTGGCACCCAACAGGCAGCTGACAGTAACTTTCTCCTTGTTTAGCCTGGTGAGTGGAACATCAGTGTGCCTGACTATAGCATCACCTATGACTAGAGTGTTGGGTATGTTGCAATGCCTTATGGGCTGTTGTTGAGTGGCACACTGCATTTGTGGGCTGTCTGTCATTTGTGTTGTGTTGGGGGTGGAGGTTGCTTGCGTTTCTACTTTGCAGGTCTCTGTTGCTTGAGCAGATTTTTATTGAGCACCTCCGCGAATGTAGGTATGTATTTTGTGTTGGTATGTGTGTGTTTTGGTGGTGTAGGTTTTGAGGGACTATGTGATGAGTGTGGTGTGGTGCAAGTGTTTATCTTCTCCTCTTGACTATCTAGTCCAGTCTTGGGTGAAGAGAGCTTTGCTTCCAGTTTGGCTGTATAAGTGCATCTCTCACAGGTTGTAGTGTTGGGTGGTAGGAGGAGAGGGTTGTCTGTGTACATGAGGCAATTGCTGCATTGCCCCAAGATGCCCAGATTCATCAGGTAGACAGAAGAAAACACCTGGAGCTGACTCTTATACATGCCTAGATAGGTGCTTTTTAATTAAGTACTAAAAATTGTTTTCCTCTAGACATAGTGAGGAAAATTGAGTGCTATAGTAATCTGTAGCTTATTTAGTGCTTACAATGGGTTCTGAACAAGTGCTGAGCTCAAGAAAACAGATTTGAGTGCTAAAAACTACAAAACTGGCTAGTTCTAGGTGTAAGTGAAAATTTGAACAGCAGACTTTATGGAACCGGGAATAGTTTAACCCTAGTTAAGCAGCAATGCATAAACTGTATTTTTTATATATAACAGTAGCAAATGAGCAAACTGATTTAAACAAATTAATCAATTAATCAATTATATAAAATAAAATGTCAAAGAATGGAATTCTGTCAGAGCTTATGTTTCCATACTCCAAAAGTCCAGATAGTTACTTTGTAGTTTGCAGAAAAACTCTCTGAGAACTTTTGATTACAGGAACTGAAAATGGACATATATCCAGCTGGACTAGCCCGGTCAACAAATGTAAAATAAAATAAAATAAAATAAATAAATAAAATAAATAATGAATATGCTGTCAATGGAACGCATATACAATACTAGATTTCGAATAAAAAAAGGCATCTTTGTACATGAAACACTCCTATGAAATCCCATAAAGAAGTCTGCAAAACTGGGAACAATGTTTTACAATCTATGTGCTGCTTTTCTGGAATAAAAAATTGGAAGCAAAGTAAAAATGTTATTCCTTAGAATGATTTCCGGCATATGTAACATCAAAAAGTTGGGTTTTTTAGTAAACCTTTCTGGCTATACATTTAATAATGCTCAGGTATCTGTACTTAATTGCAGTTTAAAATTTATTCCAACTGGGTTGCCTTGTTTATATATGCTTAAAAGGGATGTTTTTGTTTAGTTAGAAAATTACATTTGCTAATTTTTTTTCTAATTTTGATAGCTGTGATAATAATGCATCTAAAACAATGCATTAGATTCTACATTAGAGATAACTGAAAGCATTGATAAAAGTTTTTATTTATGTACCTGTAATATAGAAGAAGATAGTGAACACAGTGCCTGTTGTTTACTAGATACAAACAGTATGGAATATAAAAGTGGTTTTATACTTCCTTTCACTCATGAGGGAGTTCAACAGTTTTCTGCCAGGGTGAATTTTGCTATTTAATTGGCTCTTTTAGAGTTTATTAAAAATAAAACTAAGATTCAGTATAACTTGACTAAGAAGAGTGGAAGGCTTTAAAATATCTTACTAAGCAGGAGGAACTAGTATTTAAGCCTTCAGCTAAAGGTAATAAAATAATGGTGATGCATTACACACTATTTAAAAATGTGTTAGGACCATCTGAATGAAGAAAGTGTGTATGAAGTAGTAACTGTGCTTGAGTATAAAACAGCTGTGGTAAAATTCCAGGAGTTACTTAACAAGGGTTATTGGTTGTGGTACCTATCTAAAATGATGTTGAAAAAAAAGTTCAGTAGTGAAGGGTGTGTTATGGCTACATATTATTATTTACCAAAGATCCATAAAGATTTGTATTAACAGTCGGATTCCCCCGACTGTTAATACAAATCTTTATGGATCTTTGGTAAATAATAATATGTAGCCATAACACACCCTTCACTACTGAACTTTTTTTTCAACATCATATTAATAGGGAATCTATTTACCAAAGATCCATAAAGATTTGTATAATCTTCCTGAATGTCCCATTGTTTCTGCATGTAACTATTTTTTGCAGGGTATAGGTTTATTGCTTCATAAATATTTGTTTACCCCAGTTATGATGTTACCCTGTTATATCAAGGACACATTTGATTTTTTAGAAAAAAAATTCTCTGATTTACACTGGACTAATGATATATACTGGATTACAGTGGATGTAAAAAGTGTATATACCAGCATTCAACATAGCTTTGGGATTGAGGCTTTAAAATATTTTTGAGAGATAGTCCAGTAGCTTATTATATAATAGAATCAGTTTATTTTTTAATACTTAATTATTCTGAATTTAATAAAATAATGTATTGGTTACAGGGAACAGCCACAGGGCACCTTTTGCCCACACATATGCTAATTTATTTATGGGCCTATTTGAAGTAGAATATTTATACAGACATGATTTTATGCAACAATATATATTAAAATATATAGTTATATTGATTTAATTTTTGTATGTAGAGGAGGTTAGGAATAAGTTTTAGATTTTATACATAGACTACAGGATAATAGATTTGGTCTTAAATTTGATGGACTTCAGTATGGGAAAACTATTGTATTTTAGGATGTTCGGTTAGATGGTTTATCTGATGGCAGGGTAAAAACAAAAGTCCATAGAAAATGTAGAGGATGGTACTCCATTTCTAGATGGACATAGTTGCCATCCCCCTTATTTACTTAAAGCACTTATCTATAGTGAACTTTAATGTGTTCATAGGCTATGTAATGATGATACAGATTTACAGATGGAAGTACATAAGACTATTAATATTTTCTTGGAGACAGGCTATGACAAAGAAATGTTGGAGAGGTCATTAAGTAGGATAGGCTATGATGAACAAAGAATGGACATATTAGTAAATAGAGATGGCAGAAATAGGTTGGTCACTAATGAAAAGGCTACTCGTAAAAACAGTATATTTTGTTACTACTTACACTGTATTTAGTGAACAAGCAAGTAACATCATAAAGTTTTATTGGGGCTTTTAATTAAGGTTCAGAGAATTTGTTAACATATTATTTGATATCCCAATATTAAGGATATGATTTTTCATAGTAGGTTTATTATACCGGGTAATACTTTGTTGAGGGAGCCTAGAAATATTGGGACCTTTGCTTGTGGTAATTGCTCAAGCTACAAGAACATTATAAATGTTTTGATAAAATTAATGGTCTGACTTTTAAAACCAATAGAAGATATTATTGTAATACCGAAGGAATTGTTTATGCACTGAGATATTCTTCTGATTTGTTTTATGTAGAGGAAAGTAAGAGGGCTTTCAAGCTAAGATTAGAAGAGCATGTTAGGGATATAAAAAAATGCCAAGCTTCAGATCCTTTGGCCACACATTTTAAAATACATCATAACAGTGATGTTGATAATGTTTTTGGTAACCAAAGATGTAAAAATGCTCTTGTAAAAATAGTTGCGTACGATAGCTGCTTAGATATTAAAAGTAAACTTTTGTATAAAGAAACTGTGTTTATTATATGGTACTTTGACCCCTGCTGGTCTCAATGTAGATTGTAATTGGAAGCTCCTAATTTAAATTTCATTTTAATTGTTTAATTGGATGAGTCAGATGCTTTTATTGTGTTATTTAAGGGATGATGAAATGTATTTTTTTTACTCCTTGAAGGGTATTAAGCAGAGGCACCAAACTGAGTTTTGTATTGCTTTTATGTAATAAATATTTGCTGTTTGGATTCACTGGACTTTTTGTTGTTATATTTGTGTGTGTATTATTTTTACTTGTGGTATTATTGATTTCTAACATATATCTGGAAATAATAGACTTAAAAAAGGAAACAGCCTACACTTCACAGGGTAGAGTATTTTTACATTTTCAGTTACCAAAAAATGCTGGAGCTTCCATCTCAGGGATGTAATGCTAGACAACCGATGGCTTGAATCCCTCAAAAAGAGAGAAAGATCTTAACTGATGATTGCAAGTATTCATCATCAACATACCAACCCTCTCTGAGGGCACTTTGACACCTTCAACTATCAGTCTATTTGGCAGGTTATTTGTATTGTTAAGAATCTCTTGTGGAGCAGAGTAAAGGTTGCCCATGTTGTTATGCAACAGTTCCGTATCGGCATTGTCTGGGAGTAACTCCAGCTCTATAACCCTCATCAGTAAAGTACCAAAATCTGACTGAGCTTGAGAAACTGGGTTTCATGAAGACATTCTTAATCCTCTTCAGTGGCATTCAGTAAAGAGTGTCATGCATGTTTATATCTGTCTTCTGACACTGACGCACTATTTACACCCGTTTTTGCCACCCTTCTTTCTAACTTCTTAAGGGCATATACTACGGTTTGGTCAAATTAAAATGTAATCACTGCCTATATGTGGATATTTTTCTATATCTTGTTTAATAGTCTGTCCCATGCTAGTAGTTTCCTCCCTTGTGAAATCAAACCATAAGTAAGTTACATTCACCATAAAACTAAAGCTGAAAGCCTCTTTGAATATTCTGTATCAGAGAGTATGTGAAGGCTAAGCTACGAAAATTGTGTGATGACCTGGCCAAATTTAACACCTTCTAACCTGATGACCCTTCTCTGTATATAAAATCCTTTACCAAAAAATTCTATGCACATGTGAATAGCTGCAGAGAAGCATATGTCCCCCTCAAAAGTAAAACACAATGCCAAATTAAAAAAATAATCCCTGTGGTTGAATCCAAATATAAACAGACACTACAATAAAAGAAAAACATTGATTACACCCAATAATAAATGTAATTATCAAGATGTGAAAAAAAATCTTTTGCTAAACTTAACATAGAGCTCTCTTCCCTGATCAAATGAACCAAAGCTAGATACGAGGTAAAAATTGCCACCCAGGGAAAAGACTACCATAAAGGCTTCTTTAACTATGTTAGAATCCTCAGAAACACTGCCTAGCACGAACAGTAAATGATATCACATACTCAGACCCTGAGAAGATATCTAGTCTACTAGCAAATACATTTAGATATAATATCACCCTTTCTCCCCCTATACTCCCAGATTGCACACCTACATCTACACTCCCCCCTTTCAAATCTCCCAAGAACAAGTCCTCAAAGCACTTTCCAAGGCTAGAACACTGCTTCTATGGGGCTGGATAACATATCAGGCTGTCAGCTGACTAGCCTGAAACAGGACCCATCAAACTCTCTACAGAAGCTATTCAATGTCAGTCTCTAAACATGCTTTGTACCAGATTAAT
Organism: Protopterus annectens; assembly: GCF_019279795.1. NCBI lineage: Eukaryota > Metazoa > Chordata > Ceratodontiformes > Protopteridae > Protopterus > Protopterus annectens. Next base: position 469,112,795 of record NC_056748.1, read on the forward strand.
GGAGGACAGCAACAACCATCCCCCTGCACAAAGATGGATCAGGGAAACTATTATATAACCATATATTTGCCCAGCCTTATCTTTAAGGCTTTGGAGAGGATCATTTTGGAATTAATAAATAAGGACTTATATAACTTAGAAACTTTTGAGCCAAGCCAGTTCAATTTTGTCAAAGGACATTCTGCATAACCTAGTCAGCTTCTTTGGGAAGGTTACTGAAATAATGGGTGAAGGAAAACCACTGCATATCTAGATCTACCACACTCCGGTATTGTTAATAAAACTCTCACAGCTAAACATTAATCCCTATATAAATCCTTGAATAGGAAATTGGTTCACACACACAACCCAGAAAATTAGGGTAGGCAGATATACCTCCTGCAAATGACCTGCAACTAGTGGTGTACCGCAGGGTTCAGTCCTTGAGCACTACTCTTTGGTATTTGTCAGATTTCAAAAGTAATGTAAAGGGTTTGTGTCTGAACAAGATTAAAGATTACTGTAAACTTGAAGCCATCATAAACTCTCAGGAGGACACAGAGGCTTTTGCAAACAATTATTTGGTGTCATAACAATGAACAAAAAGTAATGCAAAAAATGTAGTAGTCTACTTTAAGAAAGACATTCCCTGTAGCTTTCACATCAACTGCACACCCCTGAAAATTGATTTGGTAGTTGGTACCTGGAAACGTATGTCAACAACAAACTGTCCTTTGATCACCATATGTCCAGTCTTACAAAAAAGTCATTTTTCATTGTGCAGCTTATTTTAATAAGGGTATGGCATCAGCTCCAGGAATGTAATCATTCCACTGTATTCAATACTACTTTGACATTAGACTGATCCTTGAGTATAATGTACCCTTTAGTAGTAATCTCTATGAAAATTTAGTACATCTTTAATGAACATAGTTCTTTCTTACCACAATAATCAAGGACCTAAATCATAAAATCTGTACTATCTCAAAGTCTTGTCCCTCTTCTCAGTATGATACAACCTACCAACCAACCAGAGCCTTGACAAACCCTATCTTGATTGATCTATTGCACATTTGCAAGCCCAATAGTGGAATAAACACCCACTCAAGAGAACTTAATCTCTTCTGCAACATAAATGGAGTGTGCTGGAGGAACAGATACATATAAGAATACTTTTGGAATCATTTTCCTGTAAAACAAAAGCAAAGTGCTTCCCTTACTCTATTCATATATAATCTGATGAATGGCTTGTAAACTGCAAACTGACCCCTGGTTTAGTACCCTTGTTCCTTATGGATAGGGATGAAATGTAGATGGTCTGCTCAGCTCTGGGTTATTTGTACTTTAATTACAAAGGCTAACAACTTCATGGAAATGCAGAGATAGGCTTCTTAGAATCCTCATGGATCAATAACCTAGTAAGCTGTATGACATTCTTACAGTAGGCTTCAAAGAGGTAACTGTTTTTAAACCAGGTCCAATGATAACTTTGTTTCTTCTGCATGCTTTTTATCCTATACCTGAACAACAAAAATACTCATGTAATTTCTGTATGAGTCTTAAAATGCTTATGAAAATTTGTTGATTAGTTGTAGTGGGGAAAAACGTCAGGGCCCTGTCAAGTAGCAGCAATGCTGAGTTATCTAAAAGCTCTTTAGTTAAGTTTGTAACGTTATTATTCTGACTGCTGTTAGTCCTATCCTCTACTCAGAAAGCTGTCCATAGTATTACACTGAATGTCTCAATAACTTTTTCTTTCCTCAGTGTTTAGCACAGTCATACATGGCACAGTTACTTGATTAATAAAATTTCCCATGTTGTTGCCAAGCATTCTAGACACCAATCAGGGAGGGTTGCTGCTGCTGTTGATGTTGGAAGGACTGCCATTCTGTTTGGATGTTGGAAGGACTGCCATTCTGTTTGGCTCCTTGCTGATGCATTTTCAGAAGCTAGATGGGAGAAAGAAAGTGCTTCCAAATCAGTATGCATGTATTAACATTGATGAATGCCTGTACATGACTGTTGCCATTGATTCCACCTCTGCTTCCATTCCTGTTGTTTCTGACGTTTAGCACCACGTGGCTGGCAAGAAAACCAAATCCCAAATCAAAAAAATATCCCAGCTCCTGTTGTAGCTTCTTGTATTTATGAGCCAGCAGTTGCAAGTATAACTTATAAAAATGTCAGCAAGCTCCATCTCTGCTGAAAAAGTAATTTTCATAGGCTGTACAACTGTTGGTTCTTTTTGTTTTATCAATAATATTTTATAAATGCTTTTACAGTCATTCTAACAAAATACAAATATAAGCCACATACTGCTCCAAAACTGCTTGCTACTGTTTCTGTAAGAAACTGAATAAAAGAAGCTTAGCATTTCTTAAGCACTGTGATGGTACAGATTCTATTCCAATAAAAATGTTTGAAATTTCACTTGCTTTGACAAAAGTGTGAGAAATCCCTGACCTTATAATGCAATGGAGAAATATGTACAGTCTCCAAAATTATATTTTCAAGTCAGTTTTATCTTGGCGATTTCCTGATGTAATTCTTTAAAACCTTTTGAAAGTATATTTTTTTCTTAGGTTAAACAGTACAAAAAGGAAGACTGCTAAGCCAGAACAGCTCTCCAAGCAACCACTACTATATTAAACACTTAACCATAACTAAAAGCATAAAACAGCAACATTTCTACTTATTCTGTAAATACAGTTTAACAATAAAATAGAAACAGTATTTTTTTATTTCAGTATCAAACAGCATGTAACGCCTCAGATAAAACTGGGCTGAGAAGTGTGCTTATTGTTCAAAACCAAACCTTTGTAGAGCATAAGTCATTAAAGAGAACAATTGATGCAAGAGACTATTCAATAATTAGAGAAATCACACCAGCTATTTTATTAGCAATTCACTATTCATTCCCTCTGACTAGATTTCCATATTTAAAAATAAAGTAAGCATCCTTTATTTCTGTATTTCAGAAACATTTAAACACAAATTAACATTTTAACAACAAGTGTAACAAAATAAAAACCATAACAATAGTTTGTCAGGATAAATTAACTTACTCACAGAAGCCAGAGTACAGTCATCATCATATGCACCAGTGGCATGGGGCATACTGACAGGTGACAGCAAAGATATATTCTATTAGTAAGAGTGATGAGTGATGGATGCAATAGCCACTCAGGCAGACAGCATGTTGAGGGGAGTCAGTTATTACATTGTTCAGTATTAGTGTTAGTGGGGTTTCCATATCATGAGCATTGACCAGATGTATCATATGGCCCTGCAATTTCAGGGCTATATGAATTATTTCTGAAGGATATTGCATCATATTAGGAACATGTTTGGGAACCCTAACCTGCTGCTCATATTGTATTGCTTCCACAGCCCTAAAAGCAGCTATGGTTAGGCATGGCACTCTTACAGTCACTACTTGATAGGAATTGTGTAGAACTAAGTAAACCTGGGCAGTTGGCTTGCTGAAGCATTCCATTGGAGGAGTCAGATTTAGATCATCAGTCACACTCAAGATTGGCCATACCTAGGTGTAAATGTTGTTGAGCTAAGGGTGGCATGATGTAGTCTCTGGAACAGTCTGCATCATCTGTGTAAGCCTGGCCACTGACTGTTGGTCATACATGCAGACCATTGAATGTCCATGGCCAATGCACTCTGCAGAGGCACAATATAGAGCATGTGCCACATATTTTATTGATGCACCAATGGACACCATGTGGGTTAACAATGACTTAAATAAGCAAGCAAGTTTACTCCATGTCCCTGTACACCATATTAACCTGTATGTGTTACAAATTGTCCTACACTCCATGCATCTTTTGCACATCCTCATGCTGACCACACAGCATACTCACCATCTGCAGTGTGTGTAGCCGTTGTCTGTGCCTGGATCACATACTTGTACATCTACTGATAGATGCCAGTTGTGGTACCAAGGCCAGAGAAAGACCTGGATTTATGTTGGCAATTACTGTGATGATAGGTATATTATTAAATATATTTAAACTTCTCATTCTGGCTGGTTCATTAGAGAAATATTTTAACCTTTGAGAGTACTTACATGTATTTGGTGACAGCTCTGCCCATTCGTGAAGCCTTGCTGTTTGGTCAGCATTACCATTTGTATTAATATTAATTTCACTCATCATAATTGGATACCCTTGCAAAGGGCCTTAGGTAGCTGGCTTTGTAGTGCCTTTTGGCAAGGGTGAACTACCTTATAGTCTGGGAAGAAGGGGGCATAGGTAGTAAATCTGTGCTAGCCTTTCCCAGGTGTATGTGTGTGTGTGTGCAAATCAAATCTTAAAGTGTGTGTGTATGTGTCAGCTACTTGGAGTAGGGACATGAAGCACTGGTTTCACAGAGAGAGTGGTAGAGGACTTGGCTTGGGCACTCGGCTGAGGATTTAACTCTGAAGCTCTGCCAGTGGAGAGTCTTACTGGGGACCAGGAGGGAGACAGAGAAATCCAGACCCTGGGCTGACTGTGTTCCCTGTGTGCTCTTAAGGGAAATTGTGCTTGATACACAGAGGTCTGCATCTGGAAATGCTGAGTGTATCCATTTGTATTCCAAGTGAACATCTCTCTCTCCAGTGTCAGGGGTGAGGATTCAGGCTCCTTGATTACTGACCCAGAGTGGGAACTTCACAATTACCACCAGCTACCTTTCCTGTATTGTGAGTGTATGCACATCAGACAGATGCCATCCATGATGGTGATTCCTTCTGTAGCATGAGTGGGGCTCTCACTGACAGGATATCCAGTGATAAACATAGGTGGTTTGGTCGGTCTCTCCACTATTACCTCATTTATTATTGACATTTGTTGACCGAGATAGTCCACTGGGTCAGAAACCCATTTTCAGTGGAGGCCCGGCGAGAAAAGCTCCGCAAAATGATTACAAGCAAAATTACAAAGATACATAAAGAATTGTTTCCAAAATCATAAAAAGGCAGTTGTCTAGCAGTACAAAAACACAGTAGCATACAACTCATACACAGATGTGTGTGTGTGTGTGTGTGTGTGTGTGTGTGTGTGTGTGTATATATATATATATATATACACACACGTGTGTGTGTTTTTTTTTTTTTTTTTTTTTTTAACAAGTGAATAAGATAGTAACTAGTAGTTGGTTTTAAACAGTGTTTAAGTGTATAAGTCAATTAGTTGATCAGATAAGAGTAGGAGATTTTATTGGGGTCTGGTATTAACGGTACATGGACATATGGGATTATTAAGATAGAGGCATTTTAGAGATTATTTCAAAGCTTTATAGGCATCTAACATAGTAATTATTGTTGGTAAAGCATTCCACAGTTTGGCTATGGTATGGGAATACAGGCTTAGCCCTGCTCTTTTGTTTGGTTTAGATACAATTAAAAGGTGCTTTTGTGGATTGTAGATTCCTGTAGGGAAAGTATATTGTCATATGTTTAAGCTGTGTGTCAGCCTCAGATGTTAGCTTTACTAGCAATATCTGACTGTGCCATGTGCACATTGACATCACTGACAGACACAGATGAACTTCTGATATCAGCTATGTGTTGTTGTATTGTTGTACCCCCCCCACCAAATGAACTTGTAAAAGCATAAAGATAACAGGGTCTATAACATATAGTCGAAGCTTTAGGTAATCGAATACCTAAAGCTCGGCACCTAAACAGTGAAAGCTGTAAACCGCGAAAGGCCACTTCCGCAAATTTTTTCATATAGAAAAAATTTGGTGGCCGTTATCAGGAATCTTTTCTTTTCTCCACTTTAGAGTGATCTCGGAGTTGGTATATTTAGTTAGGGGGGTGGGGGGGCACAGCCCCCCCACTCGATTAGGGTTTGAAAGGTTTTTGTTTTTGTCCGGCCAAGCAAATTTTTCCCTATGAAAAAATTTGCAGAAGTGGCCATTCACAGTTTACAGCTTTCGCTGTTTAGGTGTCGAGCTTTAGGTATTTGATTACCTAAAGCTTTGATTATGCAATATAGACCCAGATAACATACCTGTAACATCAAGCATAAAGATAACATACCTTTAACATTGCTAGAACTTATACCCCCCCCCCCCCGCGGCATGTTCATATGTTCATAACTATATAACAATCACAAGGGCTTTTTTAAGCTTAGCCATCCATCCCAAACATATCCAAATGTATCCAAGTAGTTTGGTACTCTAGAGGTTATTTTTAGGGGTATGTGTAAGCTAGGTCATTGGGGAGAGTCAAATATGTACGGGTTACCTTTATCCATTAGAGACATAGATGACAGACCAGGGATAAATTTCTGATTTCCCATCCGCTGGTCCAGGTTACACTTAAATAGGGTCAGAGAAGAACCCTGCTTTACATGGATGCAAAACTTGTTCCAGAGAAGGGGTGTTCTCTGAGACAAGTACCTGTCCATCCACCATATTCTGTTTATGTCACAACCAAGGTTTAAGTTACTGAGTCAAGTAGTTTTGATGCTATTTGTTTTGTGGAAGTGAAAGAGGTCCATCAGACAAGGATCCTGGGATGGCTTATATGGCAGACACAGACTAGCCCACAACAGTCTGCAGGAGACAAATAGGTATAAGACTTTGAGATGATTCATGTAGGACATGTAAAGCCATGTATTCCTTTTATGAAGAACCTTTATGGATATTCCAGTTGTTGCATGTGCCTGGTCAGTTGCATACTGAAAGTGGCATTGTACTCAATGATGGGTCTGATCAGGGCTGCGTATAGTGGAATGATGACTTCCTTGAACCTAGATGCCATAATCTTGCTTACAAGTTGAGCAACATAGAATTTTTTTTCCATGCTACCATAGACAGATGTTGGTTAAAAGCCATGTTACTGTCTACATTTGTCCCCAAATCCCTGACTACAAAGATTACTCTTAGGGGTGTGCTAGCAATGATGTAGTTTCTTGAGGTAGCCAACTTCCCAAAGGGTACTATTATGCATTTCTTGGCACTGAGTTTTACCAGTAATTGTCAATATTAGCACTTCCTGAAGTATATTTGTGTCCTGGGGAGGATTCTATGACTGCTCCCAGTTTGCAATCATCTGCAAATTTGGTCAGACACAGGACCTTGATTTTGGCCTTGACTATCAAGAATAGATTACAAAAAGGAGGGGACCCAGCACTGAGCCCTAAGCTAGTGATCGGCCTCTTTGCAGAGGTGGACTCCCCTATCCTAACCTCCTGGGTCCTATCTGAGAGCCAACTTGCAATCCAGTGTTAGCACAGGGGTTTATGCCTAATTTCATGAGTTTGTTTACAATGCCCTAGTGGGGTATTGTATTAAATACCATGGCCAGGTCAAGGTAGGTATTTTGCCCTCATTCATTGCTTTAGTGACCTTTTTAAAGATGTCTACCAACTTAAGTACGCACTGGACACACAGCACTAAGGCATGACATGTAAATGCCAAGCCTTAGTGTTATGTTGTGTGTCATAAGGCCTTCTGAACTATACATTTTTCTGCCATGTCCTTGTACTATGTTATGTCATCCAGTCTACTGTTTTCTTTCTGTCCCTGGTGTAGCCATACATCATTGATGCTTTGGTCTGCACAGCAGTATTTTCCCATGTGTCAGTGTCTTCTCCACTGACTTCCTGCACCTTACTTTCTTATCTGTTCATCTTTGTACAGTTTTCCTCAGCATGTTAACTGCACTTTTTATTGCACTGAAATGGGTCTTGTACTGCAATAATTATAATAATGAGGTAACTTTGTGCAGTCATCTCTGAATAGCCTGCCATAATGCACTGCACTTTCACAACCACATAGAACTAGCATGCTCGTCTGTGCCCATCTCCAAGCTAATGGGACACGTACACACAATACATTGAGACTGCATTGCCCATAGCATGCTGGCTCTTACACCAGCTGTGCTTTCACTAGCACATCATCATTGCCCATTGATGCACATCATGTGATGTCCAAATATAGCAGCAGTGTACATAGGGTGGATATGGCCTCTTCAGATGTTGATTGTCTTACTGCTGACTGCCTAGAACACCCAGGAAAGTAACTGTTTGTATCTGCTGCAGAGATACTATTGGAATCACCTGTTGGGACATTTTGATGGCCCAGTATATAAGATGGATGCCTGTCATCAATTTACTTGGGTCATAAGTGATGCCACTTGAATCATCCAGTGTAGCAAGCAGTACAGACATCATCATAGTGAACTGCAGAGGTATCACTTTGATCTATTCTGCCAGTGGCAAGCAGAGGTGAGGGAGAGTGCCCATCTTTTATAGTAAGAACTGTATATATAAAACAGATCTAGGACATTTCACCGAAAGCGCATTTCACCTAAACTCAAATTGGTGTACACTTTTCACTGAAAGCTCAATTCACTTAAAACACTATTCACTGAAACACATTTTACCTAAAGTTGCAGATGGCCTTGTCCCCACTGTAGTGCGACCCTGGAGTTCGTATATATAGTAGGGGGATGGGGGGCATAGCCCCGCACATATGTTAAATATTTTGAACTATATATATGGATACTTGCAATTTCAATATATTACTCTTTTCCAAGCATATCTACTTAAAATATGGGTGGTACCCCCCCCCCCCCACTATATATACTAACTCCAGGGTCACACTACAGTAAGGACAAGGCCATCTCAAATTTTAGGTGAAATGTGTTTTGGTGAATTGTGCTTTCAGTGATTTGTGTTCAGCCATTTGTGTTTAGGTAAAATGTGCTTTCGGTGAAATGTCCTAGACCCATATAAAACGTATATTTGTGTTTTGTCTAACATCTGTTGCCTTTCATTATTTCAGTGGTTCACAGGGTACTTACTTGTCCTTACTTTCTTTTGCATTGGCAGAGGAGTGAGAATGTAACATACAAGCCTGCCTTATGCTGTGTGAAACATTGTGCAGGTGGTAGGGTACATATACCGTGACTATGACTGCATTGTATAATAGTAATACTGTTTGTAACAAACTTGTTTAAGAATGTGTTGTTTTTATTCCTTTTCTGTTTTTTTTTTTTATCCTTCTATAGGTCCACCTGTGCTAAGATGGCTGGCACCTGGATGTTCACCAGCAAATGTGCCTGTTGCTGGATCATCAGTGATCAACAGGCCTTCTTTTCAGCAGTGGACAATGGTCACTATGTCAATGGTGATCTATAGGGTTGGCTGGTGGCCATGTTGGCTGCTGTCAGAAGGGTTGAGAGGCTCCTCCTCTTAGGAGGGCTTTCCTTTCGGTCACCCAGCATTTCAGGTGTGGCAGCTGTTTGCATCTGAAATACTCCAGAAGTCTGACTAAAACACTAGTACCATGGACCACCCCCCACCCACCCATGTAACTGATAGAGGCATGTGTCAGGTTTCCAACTATCACATCACCAATATTACACCCTGCTCATGACATCAATCACATTGATGAATGATCTCTGGTTGGACTACCCACTTGGCTGGTCAGACAGGCCCCTATGCCCCACTTTATCCAATGTGCTGGTTTTCCCTTTACCTTAGGTGGCGGTCATCATTCTCACTGCTCTAGTAGCCTATGGTTGTTTGGGTTATATCCTGCCCAGAATGAAACAGTCAGCCAGTTTTTAAAAGTCTCTGGCTCCTCTCCAGACATGTATCCATGTCTTGTGTCTTAAGATCCACAGGAAGAAAACGGCAGCATGGATTCCAGTTTCTTCAGTCCTTTCTTGACACTTTGAGAGAGTAAATCCAGGATTCACAGGATCAGGATCATCCATTTTTGGCATGTAAGTCCACTTTCAGCAACCATTCCACACACAAATTATATTTTTTTCAGTTTTTTACAGGAATTGGAACCATGTCTCTTTGAAAATACCAGCAATTTCCTGTGTTGACATTTTAGTGGAAATGTCTTATCAGACAAGTTATTTTTAGAAATAAGGGCTAATTATCTGGGTCTGGCCCTCTTTTGAGAAGAATGTGCTAATGTTTTCCTTTTTATGTGTGAAATGAAGTGAGTACATGCTGCTAATACAATGCAACATCCTCCACACAAAATGTATCCAATCATAAAACTGCTTGTGACAATTTACCTTCACTTTTACTGTAATTCAGTGACACTTTCTGAGAAAAGGGACTTCTGAATTGTAAGGGATGAAAGTATACTGCTTGTGAATTTTCTTTTATGATATTTTGGGGACTGTATAGAGAAGTCCAAGTGTATAAACTGCTTGGAAACACAAGAGTGACAACTTACCTTCCAGCCAACTCTTTCCAGGAGTGCTTACTGACAAACAGGCTTCTCCCTTGGCAGGAACATAGATAGCCTTACTGGTCCTGTGGTTCTTCTCCCCAAATTACCTAAAAAGAAAAAAAAAAACTAAACCCATTGCTGTGTGTCTCTGCAGTGGCCACAGCTTGTTCCTCAGACCACTCTCCAATTTCCATGGAACCTCCTGTTGTAGTCCTTTCCACCACCATGGACCAGGGGTTAGCCATGTCCTCTGCAGCTCTTCCACTGTTTATTCTGAGTATGGGAAAAACATTTTCTTTGGGTACGGGAGTTTCTCCAGGAGGTTCTTCCCAGCATAGCAAGGGTAAGAGACCTGTTTCCCAGATTAAGTTGCCCTCCTTCAGTCAATCCCCATCTAGAGATGTCCTAGTAGAAAGGAAAGAAAAGGTTGGACATATTTAATCTAAAGACAATGTGTCTGTTAATAAAGATGAATTCTTGCCTTAGCTAATGGTTTACTGTGGGTTTTGAATCCTGCAGAACAGCAGAAAATGTAAATATGATTTTTAGTTCCACAAATCCTGAGGATGTTTTATTAGTGGATTCTAATAATGACAAGGGCATGCCTTCTTCTGTCCTTTCTTTGCAAGCACCTTACTCTGATTCTGAGGAGAGTGTTTCCACAGTTTCTCCTATAAAGGAGTTTTCTTTTTCTAAGATTGTGCCCAGGATGAATAATGTATTTTTCGTGGGAAAAATGGATGCTTCTCCCTCCTTAAAGAGATACTATGACATTCCAAGCTGATATGCTACATACTACACTTATTCCTCCTAATGTGCCAGCTTTCAAGGATGTTTTTGATTCTGTTTACTATGATCCTTATAGTCAGTCAAGTCCCTACAAAAGCAGATAGACTTTATAAAGTTCCTCGGTCTAATAAGTATTTGATTTCTCACCTCTGGTCTGACCTAGCAGCTATTTCTATTTCTTCTCCATCTGCTATCAAGGCTTTGGTCAATTCTAATACTTTGCCTTTGGACAATAATGGTAAATCCTTTCACGGGTTTGGAAAGAGAATTGTTCGTCCTCATCTCTAGTTTTCAAAATCCTGAATTACCAGGCTGATATGTTGATGTACTTGTTAACGTGTACGGGTATTCTGAGGTACTTTTCTTCCACATTACCCTAAAAAGGTAGATGTTTTTGTGTTCTCTTATAGTTGCTCTTTTTAAAGTATCTAAACATTATTTAAAGAGTGTGAATGATTGTACTGACTCTGTGCCCAGGGCTACAGTGACTGCTACTGTGGTGAAACTTTTTGCCTGAGTACATAATCCCAAGTTTCTGAAGAAGTAACATCTGTGACTTTGAATTCTCCTTTGGATAAGAAAGTTTTGTTTGGTCCTTCTGATACTCAGCTACTCAAAACAGTTTGATGAAACAGGCCATCTGATCTAGGGAGTTACTAAGATTTTTCACCCCTACATTTTCAAAATCTTCAAAAACCTGGGTCCTTTTTTCAAAAAGCAAAATAAGCAGTATCATCAAGGTTCCAGCAAACAGGAATCTAAAAAAAAATGGCAGGAGGGGTCCAAAAAAAAAAAAAAGCAGAGATCATTTTAGAAAAAGGGATAGGCATCTACCTCAGAATGACTGGGCCAGCTTTCTTTCTTTATTCCTGCAAATCTGTCCCAGAAATGTGTTCTTAATTTTCCTCTTTGTCAATGGATTATGTTAGACAACTGGGTTCTGAGAGTAGTTCAGGAAGGTTACAAATGGCACTGAATAGGTAAACCGTCTTTTGCAGGAATCCCGCCTTATCCCACATACCAGATAAAATTTTTCCTCTGTTTTTTTTATTGTATGCTTTCCCTTGTGATCATTGAACCAGTGCAAACCAAAGGGCAGAAGGATTCTATTCCAAAATGCTTCTGGTACCAAAGAAGAATCTTTCATGGAAATGAGTAACTCAACCTATCCTTTCTCAACTTGTTTGTGAAAATACCAAAGTTCAAGATGTTGACCTTACAGATCTGTTAACTCTCACTCCTCTTCTAGGTTTCATGGTAATGTTAGACTTAAAGGATGCTTAAAGGATGTTAGCCTTAAGCAGCACTTTACCTTCACCTAGTGTGATGCCTCAATACAAACAGAAAAGTATTTACTTTAATAATTGGCTTAATTTCTGGTGTCATTCAAAGGATATCCAGTATCTCAGTTCAACAGAAACAAGAAACCAACTTGTTAAAAACAAAAAGACGCCAACTCCTATCCCAAGACAACTAGGCTAGATACAAGTCCTGCAAGTTCTTTCTTTATAAATCCAATTCCAAATAATGTTCAAGCGAGGTAAAAATAACCAGTATCTGTCAGCCTGGGATGACATGATTGACAGACCACAATGCTTGCCAGAGATGGTCTTCATCTATCACCCCTGGATTTTGGCTACTGGCTAAGAATCATGCCACTGCCATAGTGCCTTTGTCTCAAGAACAAAATTCCAGATGTAAAAACTCCATCTAAAACCCTCAAAGTTATGCTGCTAAATGCTAGGAGTCTTAACATGAAACTGGACTCACTGGAAGCAATCCCCACCTTGGAAGATGCAGACATTTGTGCAGTCATGGAGACCTGGTTCAAGACTGTGGAGAGCACCCTAGCTATGCCAAGTTACACTTCCTTCCACATGTTCAGACCAAAAACCAAAGGCGTGAAAACTAAAGAAGGCAGTGTATGAATATTCATTAAAGATAAATACACCTCCAGATTAGTTAAACAGTATGATTCCCTAGAGATACTTCAGACTCAATTAACTGTTGGTAGGACACCTATTTACGTCATTGCCAGCTACAGAACTCCCTCCATGAATCAGGACACACACACTGCCTCTTTGGATCTACTTGAATCTATCAAGATGCATCTGAACACCATGGTTTTGGGTGACTTTAATTACCCATCGATTGACTGGGTAAATTACTCATGCTCAATCTCACTTGCCCAAAGGTTCCTCAGCTTTGTTAACTCCAGTGCCCTGGACCAACTGGTTGACACCCCACAAGGGGTGCCACCATCCTGGATCTGGTGCTTACCAATATGGGGGACCACTGTAGCACCCCCACTGTAAGGTCTTTCCCTGGTGAGATCTAACCACAAATAAGTTTTGTTTGAAGTAGATATAACACCTGACCCCCCACTAGCAGCAACTAAACTAAAAAACTTCTCCAAAGCAGATTATAACCTCTTACGGGATAGTATAAATAGCTTCACTGCACCTCACTCCTCAGATGAAACTAGCAACTATGCCAAGTTCTACACCCAGTACCTTATGCAAACACCTGTGTAACTGCATTGACTCAGCTGTACCTGATAGGACCAAAACAAGCTCCTCAAGGAAAAGCAAACCTGCCTGGTAGACAACTGCCATTAACAGGCTTTACAATTAGAGGATGAAATTGCTGTCTAAGAGTAAGAGGGAGCAATCCCCAAGCTGGAAACACTCCCTTATCAGTTTAAACAAGCAAATAAGACTTCTTGTGAAGTCCTCCAAAGCAAACTATGAATTCAAATTAGCTTCCTCAAGTAAGGACAACCATAAGGCATTCTTTAGTTACATCCATAACCTAAAAGGAAAGGCCCAGATTTGTGCTGAACTGGTAGTTAATGATACCACATATACTGAGCCTGTGGACATAGCTAACCTGTTGGCCAACAGGTTCTGTAAAAAAAACTTCACTCCCATGTCCTCGCCCCACATACCCCATGACATTCCTACCACCTGTCCCCTACCTTATATCTCTAAAGAGCAGGTCATAAAAGCACTCTCTAAGGCCAAAAATGCATCTATGGGGCCTAATAATATCCCAGGCCGCATCCTACATGGGCTCTAACAAGAATTAACAAAACCATTGGGTACTTTTTTCAATCATAGTCTAAGCACTGACTTCATTCCAGCTGAACGAAAAATGGCCACAGTTATTCTCTTGCACAAAGGTGGTGCTTCCACTGACCCCAAGAACCATAGACCTATTAACCAAGCTAGCCTTATCTGCATGGCAATAGAGCGAATCATCACAGATCTTATCAGCAAAGATATAGGTAATCTCCAAACACTTGACCCTACTCAGTTTGGATTTGTCAAAGGGAGATCATGCCTGTTTGACAACTTTGAGACAGTCACCAAAGCCCTGGATGAGAGGAAATCTCTGCGTACTGCCTACCTAGACTTAGCCAAGGCTTTTGACACTAACCCCACTCGGGCATCATTAGCAAACTCGTCCAGCTAGGTATCAACTCATATCATTAGATAGGTAACTAACTGGCTCACTGATAGACCGCATATAGTCAAAACAGGGGAATCCACCTCCAACAGCAGACCTGTAACTAGTGGTATTCCACAGGGATCAGTCCTGGGACCTTTACTGTTTGGAATCTATTTCTCTGAAGTACAAGCAAAAACTAATGGTCTGTGGCTGACAAAGTTTGCTGATGACTGCAAACTGGGATTGTTCATAGAATCTCCAAATGATGTTAACAATCCTACAAGAGGGCCTTACACAAACAAATGATAGGTGCCAAAGGCATGACATTAAACACAATGCAAAAAATGTGTTGTCCCCCCTTTCAGTAAGAATGATGTTCCTGCTAACTACCACATCAATAGCAACACCCTAAGTATGCAGTCAGTGGTGAGAGACCTGGCACACAGGTTGATAGCAACCTAACCTTTGATCTCCATGTCTCGACAGTGGTAAGAAGGCCATTCATCTCATGAGTAAGGGCATTGTGTCTAAAAAAATGTTGACATTGGCATTTTTGAAGTTTTTGCAACAACATTTTGCATGTCTTTATTACTACACCCATCCAGAAATGGAGAATGAACACAAGCAAATAAACAGATGACACTAGCATGAACAAGCAAAATGTTTTTGCTGTTCCATTTATTATGGGACAAAAACTGTGGTTATTTTTAGGTCTATATACCATACATACATATGTACATGTGTGTATGTAGGTATATAGATACATATCTAGATATACACATCTATCTATATATATATATATATATATATATATATATATATATATATGTATCTATATATGTTGTTGTGTCTTTCGGCTTATCCCAGTTAGGGGTCACCACAGCGGAACTCCGGTCCGCTTATGTTTGGTAGTGGATTTTTACGTGCTGAGTTACCAGCCCTGATGCACAACCTTCAACAAAGGCACGCCCATTCACGCATGCCTCCACACAGAAGACGCTCTAGCTGAGAATCGAACAGGACAATGTCTTGCTGTGAGGCGACAACGCTACCGCAGCACATATATATATATATATATATATATATATATATATATATATATATATGTGTGTGTGTATATGTATATGTATGTATGTAAGTATGTAAGGCAGCTGGTAGAATGACTATCTACGTCTACATCCAGAATATCAGTGTTATTACATTCAAACACCAAATGCTGACACATTCTGTGCATGCTCCAGGGATTACACCAGAGTGGAGTAAGCCAAATGTAAGTACTTTTGCAAGATTATCTATAGTGTTCCAACCAATACAGGATAGACATTGAAACAGAGAAGTTTTTGTCTTGTGGGGTAGCACTTGTTAACTTGTGAAGGACTAAAATAAAACTTATTACTGTATTATTGTAGTTTGTTTCTAGATCTGATTATCTAATATCTCACTAAGATACTAAAGTGTTAAAAAGGCAGGATTTGAATAATGTATGTAATATTGCTTAGGTTATTATGTTAATATAGTAGATTACTTTTATATGAATGTAAATTTGCCTGTGTCACAAGTGATAATTCAATAACGGTGTTGGAAAAAATGTTTAGTGATAGCTCTGACATTAACAGAAAGACTGATGTTAGGAAGAAACTAGCTGAAAACCTCGGAAATGGAAATTAACACTTGGGTATGGTATTTAATGGAATATACGATGCTTGAATAAATGAGTGCATTTAAGAAGAGGTGAAAGACTATGAAAAGGAAGGAGAAAGAGAGAGAATATTCATTTGTATGTCCTTTCTGTTTTTTAATTTGTGTGTGAATAGATAAATATAAAAGAAAGGAATAAGCTGCCCTATCCTTGGGAACTCAGCATTTAATCATCGTGAACAGAAATAAAAAATAACATACCTTCTGTCACTCAGAGTCACACAGCTAATACTTCAGTTTTAGGGACATAATTGGGATTGCCAGCTTTTCAAATGCCCAAAGTGGGACATTTTTTTGTAGAAATGTGAGATTTTGCAAGATAAATCATACCCATGGCCAGTGCAAAGGACAGAACTTCCTCTTTGCCAAAAGAAAAACTTATTCTTGTAGCATTTCAGTTGGTTATTCTATTTCTTATAATGTTTAGGTATTTCAGATACAAAATAACCATTTTATGCAACTATTAAAGAAAACGTAGAAAATATTTTTTGTCCTAAAATATCAGGACATTTGCCATTTCTTTATTTTCACAGGACACAGCTGCCCAAAGAGGGACTGTCCCTCACAAAGAGGGACATGTGGTAACCCAAGACATAACAGAAATGAGAATGTGAAAAGTCAGTTTTTGAATTTCTTGTATGTTTGTGCTCAGGTAAGTATAGTGATGGCAGGGAGGCAAGTAACAGTGGTGTAAGAGTAGAATTCTGGGTATTGGGTTTAGGGTAACAAATTTTATTAAACTTTCACATCTTTGGTGCTGTTATGTGCATGCTGTTACAGTAAAGCACAATAGGATATATATATATATATATATATATATATATATATATATATATATATATTTTTTTTTTTTTTTAATTATTATATTATGATATTGTCACATGTCAGTATGTTGGACACAAAACTAAATGTCAAGTACAACCAACAGACCAGGGCATGTTATTACTCTAATGCAACATATAGTTTGGAGAGCAGTATCTCTATAATGCTTCCATTAGATGTTATAAATTAGATACTATGTTGATTTTAATATTTTCTGAAAAAAAGTATCTCAGTCTGTATAATGTTTGACAACCTTCCACTGTGTTATATGATTTAAAGTCTTTATGCAGCAAAATAGTTAAAATATATTAAATGTGAAATATTAGAATTGATAGGAATAGTATAGCAATATGCAAGACAGTAACATTAATTTTACTGTGTATCACTGTTGTATATAAAATAATGGACCCTGCAAGCTGCATACAAGTTAAAAATATGCATTGTTCCACTTACTTGGTGATCCCATCATACAGCTGCTTTAATGGCATTACAAAGATATCTGTAGCCACCCTCTCCACCCACATTCCTTTGGAGTAAAACTTCATTCAGTACTGCGAGACAGCTTCCAAGTACAGATATAAAACTATTACAGGCTTGCATGTATTTTTGACACTTAAGAAAGGCTGTGTTGTTACATTTAAAAATAACTTCTTTCCTAGCTTAAAATTTCATATAGAAGGCAAAAACAGATCATTCTGCAGTGCCAGACAGCTTCTACCAACCATATCAGCCCACTCACCCTACCTTAGTTATGATAGTGCTGCCAAGCTGAGAACACGGTACCTGAAGAAACTGAGCTTAAAACTAACATCTTCAGTGCACATATGATTGTAACACATGTACTTGAGCTTATAATAGTGTACAGTCAAATATAGAAAAAAAGTTATATAGATATATATTTTTTGCAGGGAGGGTTACCCCCCTCCTTGTGAAGTGGATGCAAGGATGTTTTCACTCACAGCCCTATTACTTTACTGTTGTCTTTCATTGATTGATTCAACTTGAGTTCTCAGAAACACAAAGTGAACTGCCTGTATCAGCCCTTCACTGAGATGCTGGAGTCTTGATGGTCAAAAAATGACATAACATTGAACCACATAGTGTTATATGGAGCCCACAGAAAGACATGAGTACTTAGCACATTCATCTGTAATGGTCTGGAATATGTTATAGAACAATGTTGTATCACCTAACAGTATGCAAGCATTTTGTAGTGTATAGTTATTGTATGGCAGTCCCGCTAACCCCCCCCCCCCTGGAGTTATGCATTTATTTACTTGTTTATTTATTTAATTTCATTTGTTAATTGTGTAAGTGAACTGATCAGATGATTCTCTCTGGCCTTGACCCAGGCCATTTAGGAAAGCAGTTCTTTACACAATGATTAACATTTAAGCATGTATCTTTACAGTAGCATTTCTAGAGAATGCATACAGTTCCTATTATACAACTTGTAAATTAACAACATAGGATCTAAAGCTAAGCAGTGGTATGGCATGGAGTAGAACAGAAAATTAAAGAAAAGCAAACATGTAAGTATACTGATCATACTGCAGGTAAAAATAATCAGAGTATAAAATATAATATATTTTGTGGTACCAGCATCAGTCTCAGTTTTGCATATGTACTTGTTCATTGTGTTATGATACTTCTAACTGTACAACTTTGTTCAGCAGTATGTATGTGAATCTGATGTAGGAACAAACATGGTGCGTAAAAATTTGACATTGTATCACAGGGTATAAGAATTAGCATGCGATCAGCTGAGTCATAATTTCTGAAACAGCAGCATCTGTTTAGTTTAACCAGATGAGTTTTGAACTGCTTTTTGAATTGTATTATGTCATCTATTTGCCTCTTATATTGTGGAAGATCATTCCAGTATAATAGAGATATTTCAGAGAAGGCCTTTTCAGAGGTGGTAACCTTAACATGTGGACTGACTAATGATATTCCTTCAGTGTTACAAAACAAGTACTGTTGCTCTTTTTGTTTGCTTTTTCAGGGGTGGGCAATATCTTTCATTAAGTATTTTGTAAGTTTATTTGTTTTGAATTTATGAACCAATGTAGAGCACTGGTGAGATTGGACCTGTTTCTGACTCACCTCAGGAAAAAAAACATTAGTAACATGCAGTATATCCATCTGTTATATGCATAGTGTCAGTTGGCTTGGGGCTCTAAAGACAGTAAATACATGACATTATATACAGTGTGACTGACCAAACACAATATATAGTTAATGTGTTTCGTAGTAGTGAAGGTCTTGTCTGAACTGATACTTATTTATATTTAGTTATGGTAGTACAGTGGTGTCCTCTGTGATTAACCAGATATACAGATCTTATTATTTTATCCTCAGTAGTTTGAACTAATATAGAGATTTATGCTGATAGTAAAGAAACTCTCTGTTAGCACAGAGGATTAAAGCTGTGAGTTATTTATGAGTTGCTTCCTGTAGTCCAGTTTGATTCCCTTAGCTGTCATTTGCCTGAAGTATGACTCTGAACAAGACAATACCTGGGAACTTGGGCTAGACTCCTCAATGGACTTGTGAACTGCATGCCTTGTAACTATCTGTGAACCTATAAACAATTGTGTACCCATATGCCAGTCTGGGAAACAGTACATTGAAAGTAATGGAATGTCTTGCCACTAATGTGAGTATGAAAATTTGTAAGTGACATTAAGCTATATAAAACTTTAACTAATAGTTCTGTATGTGCATGGAAATTCAGATACTGATCAAGAACAAGATCTAGGTATTTTTGATGTATTGTAGCTGGGTCGACAATGAAAAGCTGTATCCCTCCCCCCATGTACAATAGCAAATCCCACCCAAGTATCACTCCCAGCTTAACTTATGCATATCCCTATTGCAGTGTCATGCATACTTAATGACTTTTCATTACCTACATAATCACTATACATAAGACTGGTGATAGGTAGATAATGAACAGTCATTACAAAATCCTTTTGTGACTGCAGCTATCTAAATTACTAAAAAGACTGAAAAAGACATTGAAAATGCCAACAAGACTTGCTCTATAATTTTGCAAGTGCCAGTAAAAATACCTAAGATCTGTCATTAGTACTTATTTTTATCAGTAGAGCTTATAGTATAAACCAAGACATGTTGACCATCCTGTGAAGTACTGAGTTAAAATTGTTAGTACTTGTTCCACGTTTTGCACATTTATTCCACAACAGAAAAAACAAAGAACACAAACTAAACACTGTGCTTTGTCCATATAAAGCAATAATATTTTATTTTAGTGGTTTCATTTAATGCTAACATTATACCACCTGCAGCCAATATGTATACAAGTAGAAGGTGCGAAGCTGCATCAACTGATCAGGCAGAATTTTTTTTTTAAAGACAATGTAGAAAGCAGTTTAGTAGTGACCACCATTGAACTGCCAAAGGTGGACTTGCCCTTAAATTGCCAGTGAATTAATTGTTACTACTATAAGTTTATAATAAAAAAAGACAAAAAAGGCAGATCATGTCTCCTTAACCTGACTTTTTTGAAGCAGTCACCAAAGCCATAGATGAGGGTAAGGTGGTTCACACAGTCTATCTAGATCTCGCCAAGGTATTCAACACCATCCCCCACTCTGAAATTATAGATAAACTCACTAAACTAGGTATAAATCCTTATGTCACAAGATGGGTTGCCAGCTGGCTTACAGACAGAGCCCATAGTGTGAAAGTAGCAGACTCCAAATCAGACTTCAGACCAGTGACAACTGAAATACCACAGGGTTCAGTCCTGGGTCCTCTCCTGTTTAATATCTACTTCTCTGAAGTTTTGACTAACACAGAAGGTCTTTAGCTAACAAAGTTCATAAACTAGGAGCCATAATCAAAACTCCTAATGATGTGGACATCCTACAAAAGGGCCTCATTGAGACAGATGCCTGGTGTCAAAGCCATGGCCTCAAGCTCAATGCCAAAAAGTGCATTGTCATCCCCTTTGGTAAAAACTCTGTACCCATGAACTACCACATAGGCGGTAGTCTACTTAACACCAAAAGCGTGATAAGAGACCTTGGGACACAGGTGGACAGTAGTCTCTCCTTTGATAATTACATCACCACAGTAGTCAGGAAATCCTTCTACGTGGCAAACCTCATCACAAAATGTTTCTCATCCAGAAAAAAAGAGGTCATTGTTCCCCTCTACTCATCACTCATTAGACCCATTATATAGAGTACAACACCCCTTTTGGTATGTACCCCACAAGACATCTACAACAACTGGAAAGGCCAGAGAAATACCTCACAAAGAGGATTACTAGCCTCAAACAGATGCCCTACGCAGACCGTCTAAAAACTCCAGCTTAACTCCATCGCATATCGCCTACTAAGAGGTGATCTCTGCCAAACATACAAAGCTATGTCAAACCCAGAGCTGTTGGACATGCTCCACTTAAAGAAATCCCAGTCCCTCCATGCTACACTCTCTAGGGACCTAAACCTTGTCACCACAATAAACAGAACATGCTGGAGGGATAGATTCCTGTCCCGGAGACTTCCCATACTCTGGAACAGACTACCTATCTATGTCAAATAAAGCTCCTCATTAGCACTCTTCAAGAAAAATCTTGATTGAATGGAAAATAGGAAATTCACCCCGGGGACCACTTCTGTGGCTCTGCTTGACAGGGGCACAGGAAAATAATTTTCTTGGGGGCGAAAGCCAGGGTACCTTTTTGGCTAGGCTTATATAGGTCGAGGGCCAATAGCCTAGTACCTACCTATGAACCTATATAGAAAGATATATGTTCTCAGTTGTTTTAGCACAAACAAGAACACAGTGGTTGAAATACTTTGCACCACTATTTGTCTAGTATAGAATATACAAATTATAAACATATAACCTTCCAGGTCCAAAATGAAGGGCACTACTTCTGTTGTGGAATAAATGGGCAAATGTGGAACACTTACTATTAACTTTAACAAGTTAGCTCACAGGATGGTTATAAATGTCTTATTTATACTTTCTTGGATAAAGTAGTATAATTCAATATTATATAGCATGGATATTAGTTTAAGAGGTGTAAGTTAACATTGCAGATGACAGTGACTCTTGTATTAAGAATATTCATTAACTAATGAGTTCATAAATTTTCATAAGTAACAATCTCACCCAACATGTGCAAATCTGTTACTTCAAGCAGGGACCTGTCAATCAATGTTAATTTATGTGCGACATAATATATTTGCATATATGAATCACACTAGGAGTACCTAAACCTTTGCATACAGAAGGGAATAGTTTTCTACACATACAGTGTAGGTGACAAAGGGGAGACATCTGGGTCTGTTATTGTAAAGCTCCTGGTATGTTCAGAGTTTGTGGGATACTAAAGACATAATTAGAATTAGTTTGCTGATTGTTAGTTAATTCCAAAGAAGTGTGAAGCTATTTTAATAGTTCTATGCTTATTAAAGTTGTTAGATTTTGGAATAATTATATCTTCTACATACCTAATGCCATACTTCTTAAATGGCTCTGATTTTGACTCACATTTCAGTTCTGTCCCTGTCCATTTCTTCTGAAAGTGCTGACTCTTGGAGAAAAGTTTGTGAATTACTTTTAATAAATAATGATAATAATTAGAGTCATAGACTTCTTTTACTCAAAAAAAAAAAAAATATATATATATATATATATATATGTTCATAGGTAGGTACTAGGCTATCGGCCCAAGGGCCTAAGTAAGCCTAGCCAACAAGGTTCCCTGGCTTACGCCACCCGAGAAAGTTATTTTCCTGTGCCCCTTTTGAGCAGAGCCACAGAAGTGATTTCCAGGGTAGATTTTCCTTGAAGAGTGCTAATGGGGAACTTTGCTTGACATAGATGGGTAGCTTGTTCCAGAGTATGGGAAGTCTCTGGGACAGGACTCTATCCCACCAGTATGTCCTGTTTATTGTGGTGACAAGGTTTAGGTCTCTAGAGCGCGAAGCTCAGAAGGATCGGGATTTCTTTAAGTGTAGTATGTCCAACAGCTCTGGGTTTGACATAGCTTTATATGTTAGGCAGATTTCACCTCAGAGTAGGTGATATGCTATGGAGTAAAGCTAGAGTTTTTTGAGACGGTCAGTGTAGGGCATCTGCTTGAGGCCAGTAATCCTCTTTGTGAGGTACTTCTCTGGCCTTTCCAGCTGCTGCAGTTGTCTTGTGAGGTACATTCCAAAAGGGGCATTGTACTCTATAATGGGTCCTAATGAGTGTTGAGTAGAGGGGATGAGAACCCTTTTGTGATGGTGTGCCATGTAGAAGGATTTCCTGACTACTGTGGCAATATGATTATCAAAGGCGAGACTACTGTCCACCTGGGTCCCAAGGTCTCTTATCACACATTCAGCATTAAGTAGACTACCGCCTGTGTGGTAGTTCATGGGTACAGAGTTTTTACCAAAGGGGATGACAATGCACTTTTTGGCATTGAGGTTGAGGCCATGGCTGTGACACCAGGCATCTGTCTCAGTGAGGCCCTTCTGTAGGATGTCCACATCATTTGGGGACTTGACTGTGGCTCCTAGTTTGCAGTCATCTGTGAACTTTGTTAGCCAAAGGCCTTCTGTGTTAGCCTGTACTTTAGAGAAATAGATACCAAACAGGAGAGGTCCCAGGACTGAACTGTGTGGTACTCCACTTGTCACTGGTTTGAAGTCAGATTTGGAGTCTGCGACTTTTACAGTGTGGGTTCTGTCAGTGAGCTAGTTGGCAACCCATCTTGTGACGTAGGGATTTATACCTAGTTTAGTGAGTTTAGCTATAATTCCAGAATGGCGGATGGTGTCTAAAGCCTTGGTAAGGTCAAGATAGGCTGTGTGAATCATCTTACCCTCATCTACAGCTTCGGTGACTGCCTCAAAGAAGTCAATCAGGTTCAGGAGGCATGATCTGCTTTTCACAAACCCGAACTGGGTGGGGTCCAGAGTTTGAAGGTTACCAATGTCTTTGTTTATGAGTTCCATGATGATGCATTCCATGGCCTTACAGGCCAGGCTCATCAGGCTAATAGGGCGATAATTCCCAGGATCAGTGGTGGCTCCCCCTTTGTGGAGTGGGATAACTGTTGCTGTGTGCCATTTAGTGGGCACAAAGCCTGATGTGAGGCTGTGATTGAACATGGTGCTTAGGTGGGGAGCCAGTTCATTCTATCGCTCGTGTGTGTGTGTGTGTGTGTGTGTGTGTGTATATATATATATATATATATATATATATATATATATATGAGTGTGTACATATTCATTTGTATCCTCTTATTTTGTCAGTGTGTCAAGTTAATAGTACTAATATTTTAAAAGTGTCCCTTGATTCTTTTGAGATTTGTCCCTGATTTGTTGATACCTATGCATGATACAGTTAAGTTGAAGGACACACCAGTGGTAGGTCATTGATGAATAAGGAGAACAAAAGAGTGCCTAATACAGATCCTTGGGTAACACCCATGTATGTTTTGCCAGTTTCAGAATGAATATCACTGCCCGTTAGTCTGAAGGTAGATCTTTAACAGTAACATTATATTATGAAAAAAACACACAATAAGAGAATAATTATGTTAATAATGTTATGACCCACTGTCTCAAAGGCCCACTTCTTATCAAGGAGACCATGCCTCTGTTATATAAATGATTTGTTAATGTATAGATAGCTGCCAGTATGCTATATTTTAGTGAGAAACTATGCTGCCTGTTTGTAGCATTTCATATATGGGAATATACTCAGATGTTTTGCTGAAGATAAGATTTTGTAGGATTTCAGCAAGTTGACAGAAATTAATGATGGGCTGATACTCTAATACAGTGGCAAGGGGATATTTTGGGGATTGGAATAATCCGAACATGCTTAAAACTGTGTGAAATGGAGTCAGTAGTTTGTGACAAATTGTAAATAAAAGGCAAAGGGTTTCATACGAAGTAACAACCTAGCTGAAACAGGTTTGTGATGTATAATGTGGAAATGGGGTTTATAGATGCAATCAAATTTATCAAAGAGTTCCTTTAAATGGGTTTTTGTGAGTTGTTTAAAACAGAATAGTGTGCATTCTAAATGCCTATGTAGTGAAATGGTTGTTTGAGGAAGGAGATAGGATAGTTTCAAATGGAGGTAGAAAGCTAGTGGGTGGTGAAGTTGCATTCTATATAATACTTTTTACAAGTTCTACATTAATGGGAATGTTTGTGGGTAGCTTTGGAAAAACTTTTCCACTGCCTATATTTATAATTTTCTGCTAAAATTGTTTGGTTTGGGCCAGGTATTTTGATACTGTATTGCTAATATATTTAGCTTTATGAGTGATTATATTAAATTCTTACTTCTCTGTGCAACTTCATATAGTTATTATGGCTGGATCTATTACTTGTGTGAGAGTTTCATACTTACCAAGCATGGCTTCTGATTTCTGATGTAGTGTTTTAGACAAAGGTTTAACCAAGGGGTGTACTTTACTCCAAGTATTCTAACTTTTTTGAAGACATATTGCCTGCCTTGTGTAGGAACTACAGGACTCTAAGAGGTGGGTAAGATGTATAAGATGGCTGTGGCATCAGTATTGCCAAAGAGCATACTCCAGCCAATTGCTTCTAGTTTATTGCTTCTATTTTATTTTATTTATTTATTTCAGTTTGCAAATTGGGTTGGAGAGGTGGTCTTGTTGACCCTTTCAGTCATGATATGGGCCAAAAGGTAAGCAAAACAGTAACGTAGACAATACACTCAATTTACAAACACAAGAATGCAGTGAACAACTTTAATATGAAATGATATTTGCAACAAAGAACACAATACCACATTATAACTAATATTAGCAATAGAAAACATTATGTGCAACATCAACATATTCCATGCTGCTGTATGGCTAAAGAAGCCAGAAAGATCAATCCATTACACAGACATAAAAGCAAAGCTACTGTTTGCAAAACAAAATGTATTGGAAGCTGAAACATAATTCATGTGGAGTTTTGGCATTTGTCACATACAGCTGATACGTTTAGACTTAAGCTAAGTGTGAGCAACAGTTGTAAAAGCTCATATCTAAAATACAGGAGACAGTATATTACTGTAGTAGTTAGGAGTTAACTATGCACATTTCAGATGAGACATTAAACCAAGGTCCTAGCTGCTTGAGCTGATGGTAGCTCAGGTGGATGTAAAAGATTCATTTCTTTGTTGAATGTTTTAAGAAAAGAGTGCTAAACAATCAATACTAG
The DNA here is from genome assembly GCF_019279795.1 of Protopterus annectens. Taxonomy (NCBI): domain Eukaryota; kingdom Metazoa; phylum Chordata; order Ceratodontiformes; family Protopteridae; genus Protopterus; species Protopterus annectens. Next base: position 469,138,966 of record NC_056748.1, read on the forward strand.
ATTTTTATTTATGTACTAGTGGTGGCATAGTCTGAGGTGGTGTTTCTGAATTTGTGGTTGGATGTTTTGTTTTTTGCCCATTTTGCATTATTATTTTGGTGGCTGCAAAGGATTGCATCAGACCTATTTCAAAAAGTAGGGTAAGTTCCCAGATGCCCTGGTTAAATTTCCCCTAAGAGTATAACTACCACCTTGGGCCTACCTTGAAAAGATACCACTAGCCTAGTGACACTAACCTGGTCAACAAAGGATAAAAAAATAAAATAAAATTGTCCCTGAAGCATGCACATTTGTTGAGCATGGCTGCGTGCACTTTGAGATTTAATTTAAAATGTGTCACACCGTTACAGTTCTTAATATCCTTGGGTATGTCATTTCAGTAGGATAGTGCCCTTTCCCTGGTCTTTAATGTGAAGGGTGGACTGATAAACTGAAATTGATTATTCCTGAGAGAGTATGCCTGCTGACTCTGGAACAGTTCAGAGAAGAGGATATCTTGTGAACTGTCTGGAATAAACCTGAAGATAATTCCTCTCTGGGAATAGTCAGTGAACTTTAAGTGACTGGTAGGTAACAGTAGGACAGTGCTCACTAAGTGAGTTTGATATCATCTGAAAATAGCTCACTTTGTTATAGTAGTAAGAATAATGCCTTGAATTGAAGTTTTATCAGAATGTTAGGTTAGTCTGGTACCCTAAAGTATAGGTAGGGCAAGACAGGAGAAAGGATATTATCCTTTCTAGTTGTTATTTGGATTTCCCATTCCAGTCACCCATATTATTAGTTTTATGATTCCCTATAACATCAGAGGCTTGCTTAAGAATGTTTAGCATAATGCCGATAGTGCAGAGGGGTATAGATCACTGCAACAAAGACTTTGGTATGTAAAAACAACTGCATCTGTATTATCAACAGTATTGTCACATCATCACCCTTTGTCTAATCCTATTTTCATATAATATGGTATATTTTTGTTGAAGTAGTAGGGATTTAGAAATGATTTTAAACCAGTTTTGGTAATGCAATTATTTTATTGTTGTGGACTGCTGTCCAGAGTTCAAATTGAGGCCATTTGGAATTGAAGCTTCCAGCATTTAAATGCTATATGGATATATCTTTAGCATGCGGAGTACTGTGCTAAGTAAGCAGGATAAGTTAGCACATGGTTTGTCTCTATATCTCCAGCCTACGGTAGGCTAACTATGATAAGGATTGTAAGGAATCCAGGAACTTAGTGCATGTCTAGAATTGTAGTTTGGTTGTAAGGAGTCTAATGCTTTTAATATAGGATTCTTGATGGCGGGGCTAAAGTTATTAGCATAGAAAATCTGCCAAATGTAACTACACTCTGATTAGTGGAAGTACATGAGTGGAAGTTTGCAATTATTTGGAAGGTTGGTGTAAGCAGTGAGAGGTTGCTGTAATAGTTAAGGTGTTTACCTTGCAGACACAAGGTGTAGGGTTTGATTCTCATATGGGGTAATTGGCTAGGCTTAAAATGGCCAACATGGGGAATTACCTTAGTACTAACCTATTAATAGTCCTTTGAACTATGAACAATTTGGGGTGAGTAGTACCTTATTAGATTCCTGGTCATATGGCTGAGTAATCATTAGGAGATTAAAGAGGTATACTGCTCGGAGAGTTGGTAATGTCCTTAAAGAGGAAACTGAACATCTAGTGTTTGGAAGACTGTGATTGGTAGACTGGAAGTATGAGCTGTAGGGGCTATGCTGCAGGTTTATGCTGAAGGTAGAGAGAGAGATTACCATGTATAATTCAGCTGTGAAGGTAGTGATGATGAAGGCAATTTATTTGAGATTCTACATATGTATGTGTCTGTTGTATCAGAGATGAAAGGTATTTCTTTGAGATTTTTGCACAGGTATTAGTCTGAGATACATATACACATTTTAATAGTGAGTTTTAATTATGTTTTTAGTTAGAGAAATTTAATTACAATTTATTTTGTTTTAGTATTTTTCAGTAACCGCTGTTTAGAGGAGGGGGTGATTGTGTGTGTCAAAGATTTTGGTTGGCTGGGGTTGGTCTAGAACATTGGGACTAAAAAGGAAATTTAGTAAAGGGCTGCTGGTATGGGGTTAAGGTAGAAGAGTGTAGCACAGCCAAGCATGGGGATGTTGTGTGATGCAGGCTTCTCTCTAGCTATGTAATATTCTAGAAACAATCAGCAAATCTCCTGTCCTGGAAGCCCATCCACCTTCTCAAGACAGAGTCACCACTAGAGTTATAGCCCGCTTGGTAAAATGGATAACTCTCTTGTGGGTCAGGGTAGAGCACTGAGACTATCAAGGAAATTGGAGGGAAGGGTGAGATGGGGGTAGGGTAGAGGAGTGTAGCACAGCCAGGCATAACGAGGCTGTGTGAAGTTGGTTCTTCCCACTTATATAATTATATAGAAATAATCAGTGAATCCTCTGTCCTGGAAACCCATCCACCCTGTCCATCCAGATTTACAGCTACCATGGTAAGCTCATTTATGGGTCTGATGAGCTAACTAGTTAATGCATAGTTAGGTTGTATGGGGCATGGAGTTAGTTGTATTAGTTCACCATGATTAAACTAAAATGTGAATATAAAAATATAAGGAGGACAAATGATCACTTGCATGCAGCATAGCAAAGATGGGCAAGAACCAGATACATACCTCTCAACCTGCAGGCATTGAACACAGGAACAAAGACACCTTGAAATGTAGGCCTCGTCCAGCTAAAAATATGGACATTTAATTAGCATCAAATTTGAATACCAAATAACACAATATTCTTCCTGCTTCCAGTAGGAATGTGGGATACTACTCAGAAGCAGTAAAAAACAGAGTGTGACAAAATGTTGGAAAAATATAAGCCCATTATCAAAAGAACAGTTTAAAATCTGTAGACTTTAATGAATTATATTTCAAAATCCTTCCATACAAGGTGATTTGTTTTTGCTTCTGAAAAAGGGAGATGTAAGATGTGATCTAATATTGTAAATTTTTCATCTCATCCTCACATATGGGTCTGGATCTGATCCATTGGATCTAACTTGGCCGTTACCAAGCTCGTGGCAACCCAAAGCTCTTGGATATCTCCCCTTACCTGCAATGCACATCTCCCCATTACTTCAGATCGATTTTGCCACTTTGCAAAGACATGGTATGATCACCTAGCTCTTGGTTATCAGGTCATATTATTAAGAATTTTTTCTTCTATAGTCTTCTTTTCTCTATATGTTTTGTGTAATTAGTTTTTCCTATCTCTCCCTTATCATTTATAACCCCACCCTTTACAGTAGCTGTTTTTAATTGGGTTACTTTCATTTCTTCTCTCTTGTTCCCTTTCACTTTCCCACTAGTAACCATTTTTTATATGTTTCTTCCCTCCCCCTTTACCTTTAAAGGTATCTCTTTAACCTTCCTTTTATTTCTATCCACTCTTATAAAATAAAAAAAAAAAAAAAAAAAAAAAAGTCTCTTTCGCTGTTTTCTCTCTATCTGTGTGAGTGGATTCTCTGCCTGTTTCCTGCTGATTTTAAAAAATGCACAAAGTATGGGCACAAGATCCGTGTTAGCGACTTGTATGCACTGTGTCTCTATTGCCTTGGCCCCCTTCACTTGCAAGAGGATTGTGCAATTTGGCACTATTTTAATCACTGAGCTTTAGTATTGAGAAAAAATAAGCTAATCTTGAGTGGCATGTTGCCTTCGGCCTTTGGGGAGGCTATTTCTGGCAGTAAAGAGAAATCTGTCTCATCCTCAAAGACAAAAATCAGCTCATTCCAGCCCTGCTTCATCTATTTTATCTAAATCCTCTTAAAAAGGAAAAAAGAAACCCTCTTCAGCACTGACAGATCCTTCAGAGCCAAAACTAAAATGTTGAAATCTCGCATGCCTGTGGAGTCTGTGACCCAATCGGAGCCTTCGGCACCGATCTCTACCTCATTGGATCTGGCTTCTTCGGCTTTGATCCTATCTAGTAAGGATAGATCAGATCCATTGATGTCAGATCCAACAACTAGTCCCTTCAAGCCTATCTTGACACTTCTGAGGACACGGTACTCTCCCACCTTTGAGCCAGTTCCATCAAGAATGCCATCTCCCTTCTTATAAAGACTAAGTTCCCTGTCTGCTTGTTCTTCCAGTTCAACCAGGATCCTTATGATGGTGTAGAATGGATGGTGCAGAAGATTTTGTGGGCACAGGGCATCACTACGTCCCCCTCAACCTTGACTCTTATGGTGACAGGTCTGTCTAAACAATCCACTCTGCCTCTTCCTCCTCCTCTTACTTCAGGGCTAACTTTGGAGCCATCGGATCCAAGTAGCCCAGTGCCTTTCAGCTTTGATCCAAAGATGTCCTCTTGCTGGGATGAAACCTTCACTTGGAGCTCATTGGCCTTTTTGGAGCCAGAGAGTTTCCAGACCCATAGTGAACCTCACGAACCTCAAGTGGGCTTGACTCCCAGGTCTTTGGAGAAGTTGATGTGCCTTGGAGCTTCAGTGATGGTGAGCTTGGCTCCAGCTTCAACCCCCAGTTAACTGTCTTCTGGACTGGAGGGGAAACCACCTGAAAGCATGGCTTGTTGGTGCCAGAGTCCTCATCCATTGAGGAGCAGTCAGCCTTTGGGGCTTAGGATAGATATAGCTGTCACTGCATCTAAAGGGGTCATGTGCCTCCTTGGAGCTGCAATCCCAGTAAGATACCCTGCATTCCCCTTTTTACCACCATGTTCCACAGGGAAAGTGGGATCTCGGGCACGAGGATACCCATCTTGGGTACCCCTGACTCTTCTGATACTTCCCCAGACTACTCCACTGAGGAGGTCCTTAGGAACAGATTTTGCAAGAGGAAGCATTTGGATTCCATGGATGAGTCAGCCATGGAAGACACTGACCTTGATGAGTGAGAAGGCTTCCCACCGTCACCCCCTAAGAATGTTTCTTTTGGGGAGATTCTGAAACAGAAGGGTGGCCAGCAGTCTAGCAATCCTTCACCTGAGGAGTCTGTGTACCTTGCTGCCTTTGGTTCCCACCCATCTACCTCCAGGATGACTCTGCCCACTGATGAGCTCATAGGTTTAATCTTTCAGCAGGTGTGGGAGATCCCAAATTCCATCAAGCCTTTTGGCTGGATAACAAATAAAATTATAACCACTCCCTCTGACAAGCGCTTCTGGACAAAAGGGGGTTGCAGTAAATGCCATTGATATGGTGGCAGTGACCAAGAAGGAACTCTACGAGGAGAGTTCAACTATTCATCCTCCTAATAAGGATTCTAGGACGATGGATAGATGTGGGAAGTGAGTGTTCTCTTCAGTGATCTTTGCCTTGTTCTGCTCAATTATCTTTTGCATTTCACCAGGTTACAAAGGGATCTGATCAAGGAGCTTTCAGATACCCTTGAAGGAGCAGTAGCTGAGGGAGAAAGTAGCTTCCCAGTTATCCACCCTACATTCTGTAGCCAACTCTTCCATGAAGCTCAGCACACATGCATCCGAAGGAATGAGCAGAGTGGCGGGTTCCAGCAAATCTGTGTGGAGGCATGCCTGAATGGGCCTTTGCAATTTTGTGAAACTATTTAAGTCTGTTTCAGTGCTCCATTTGATGGCATGTCTCTTTTTGGTCCCAAAGTGAAAGATATGCTATTCAGGTATGAGAAGGAAGGTAAGATTCTTTCTGTCATGGGCATACATTTTTTGGCTCCTCAGAGACCTTATCTTAAGGGTCAGAGAGGGCAGTGAAAAAATGTGGTTCAAGAAGTCTCAAGGGTCCTACTAAGACATGTGGAGAGTTTCCCCGCAGAGGGGGAAACAATAATGGAAGAAGTTGCCCTTGCAGCAGTGGAGGTCCACAAAACCAAGGTCCCCAGGAGTCTTTCTTCAGGAAGCCCTTTCAGCACTCCTGAAAGGAGGCCCAATTGTCTACTCCTGGAGGCAATCGGGGGTCAACTATCCCTGCACTAGAGAGCCTAGCAAAAGATAACTTCCAACATGATGCAGAGGATAATACCCAAGGGTTACCAAATTCCCTTTTCTCAACAACCCCCTCCTAACAAGCAAATCCCTGACATTCCACCCAGTCAAAGGGATCAGGAAATCATTCAAATTCAAAAACTGCTGGAAAAAAAGAGTTATCCAAGAGGCCCCTGAGATCAGAGAGGATTCTGAACTTACTCAAAATTCTTTTTGGTTCCAAAGAAAACAGGGAACTGGAGACCAATCCTGGATCTGAGCAGACTGAACATGTCAGTTCAGTGTTGCAGATTATGAATGGTCATGGTACAGTCCATACTTTCTTTACTGAAACAGGATGATCAGATGTGGTCTATAGATCTTCAGGATGTGTACTACCATATAAATCTGGACAGACACTCCAGAGGATATCTAGCTGGGAGCCAGTCATTACCAGTTCAGAACACTGCCCTTTGGTCTCACTACCACCAACAGAGTGTTCACCAAATGCATGGCAGTTATTGCGGCTCACCTTAGAAGTCAAGGATTCCAGGTGTTTCCTTATTTAGATGACTGGCTCATATCTGCCTTGACCAGGCATCTACTTATCTGCACAAGAGACTCTGTTCTTCAAGTTTGTTCCAAGCTAGGCATAACCATTAATTACCAAAAATCTCATCTGTCCATAGGGGCACTACTGGACACCACTCAAATGATTGTGAAACTTCCTCCTTCCAGAGTGTTAACAATCAGAGAGCAAACTTCAAGGTTAATCAGGAACAAGAAGGTAGCTGCCCGGCATGTTCTACAGGCATTAGGATTTTTGGCTGTGGTGATTTTGTTGTTTCCATTAGCCAGGTTTCACTTGCAAATCCTGCAATGGCTTCTGGCTGCTCAATGGTCAATAATTCACCAACTGATGTCTCACCAAATTCTTATAGCAAACATATGCAAAAAGAATCTTTCATGGTGGATTTGTTCAGAACAGGTGACACAAGGTCAATCATTTGTCCCCCGTCAACTAGAGGCTACGGTGACCACAGATGGTTCCCAGATAGGGTGGAGGGGGCATTATCTGGGGAAGAAGGTCCAAGGTACTTGGCTCACAGATGAGGCCAAGCTCTACATAAACATCCTGAAGATGAGGGTAGTGCTTACAGCACTGCAGGCATTTCAGACTGCTCTTATAAATTCATAGGTAGGTACTAGGCTATTGGCCCTAGGGCCTATATAAGCCTAGCCAAAAGGTACCCTGGCTTTCGCCACCCAAGGAAAATTATTTTCCTGTGCCCCTGTTGAGCAGAGCCACAGAAGAGATCCTCGGGGTGAATTTCCTATCTCTCATACAATCATCAAGATTTTTCTTGAAGAGTGCTAATGAAGAGCTTTGTTAGATATAGATAGGTAGTTTGTTCAAGAGTATAGGAAGTCTCTGGGACAGGAATCTATCCCTCCAGCATGTTATGATTATTGTGGTGACAAGATTTAGGTCCCTAGAGCATGTAGCTTGGAGGGATTGGGATTTCTTTAAGTGGAGCATGTCCAACAGCTCTGGGTTTGACATAGCTTTGTATGTTAGGCAGAGATCTCCTCTGAGTAGGCAATATGCGACGGAGTAAAGCTGGAGTTTTTTGAGATGGTCTGCATAGGGCATCTGTTTGAGGCCTGTAATCCTCTTTGTGAGGTATTTCTGCAGCTTTCCGGTTGTTGTAGATGTCTTGTGAGGTACATACCAAAAGGGGCATTGCACTCTATAATGGTTCTAGTGATTGACAAGTAGAGGGTACAATGACCTCTTTTTTTCTTGAATGAGAAACCTTTTATGATGAGGTGTGCCACGTAGAAGGATTTCCTGACCACTGTGGCGATGTGATTATCAAAGGAGAGACTATTGTTCACCTGTGTCCCAAGGTCTGTTATCACACTTTCAGTGTTAAGTAGACTACCACCTATGTGGTAGTTCATGGGTACAGAGTTTTTACCAAAAGGGATGACAATGCACTTTTTGGCATTGAGCTTGAAGCCGTGGCTTTGACACCAGGCATCTGTCTCAGTGATTCCCTTTTGTAAGATGTCCACATCGTTAGGAGTTTTGATTATGGCTCCTAGTTTGCAGGCATCTGTGAACTTCATTAGCCAAAGACCTTCTGTGTTAGCCTGTACTTCAGCGAAGTAGATACCAAACAGGAGGAGACCCAGGACTGAAACCTATGGTACTCCACTTGGCACTGGTCTGAAGTTGGATTTGGAGTCTGCTACTTTCACAGTGCGGGTTCTGTCAGTGAGACAGTTGGCAATCCATCTTGTGACATAGAGATTTATACCTAGTTTAGTGAGTTTATCTATAATTCCAGAGTGGAGATGGTGTCAAAAGCCTTGGCGAGATCTAGATAGGCTGTGTGAATCACCTTACCCTCATCTACGGGTTTGGTGACTGTTTCACAGAAGTCTATCAGGTTTAGGAGACATGATCTGCCTTTTACAAACCTGAACTGGGTGGGGTCCAGAGTTTTGGGGACAGTTGCAATTCAGTCAGACAACATGGTAGTGGTATGGTATATAAACAAGAATGGATGAACCAGATCATAGCCTCTGTGTTGAGAAGTGATCAGTGTGTGGCTGATCTCATCCAACCACTTTCTTGTAGCAATGCACATTACAGGAAAGTCAATCTTCAAAGTGGACAAGTTGAGCAGAGCTATCCTCATGAGTGGTCCTTCAACCAGATTTTAGTGGAGAACATTTTCCGCACATGGGGTCAGCCTTGCTGCAACTTCTTTGCCTCTCCCCTAAACAACAAATGCAGCTGCTACTTTTGCCTAATTCCCCCACTGGGGCAGTCCTTGAGGGATGCTCTAATACACAGTTAGCCTCCCAGACTATTGTATGCCTTTTCCCCCATTCCATTGATTCCCAAATTCCTTCAGAAAGCCAACAGGTTGAAGAGAGCAGTAATCCTCATTGCCCAGTATTGGCCTCTACATATCTCATTACCTTTCCTCTGGCCTCATCTACAGAAGGACCCCTGATTTCTGGAACCTTTTGCAGACTTACTGTCACACCCGACAGGAATGCTTCATCACAACATTCACAAACTCAAGCTTATAGCTTGGTTCCTCCAGTTCTGTTGATTACCAGGCATCCTATGCTCTCCTCCCCGGTCCGTTATATTCTTTGTCCTCCCATAAGTCATTCACTCAAAAAAAAAAAAAATGGAAGAGGTTTTTAATTTGGGCAAAACAACACAATATGGATCCTCTTATGACTCCCATTCACTCTTTAGCCCATCTTTTCAATTCAGTAAGGCAGCTGTGGCCTCTACTATGAAGGTCCATTTAGCAGCCATTTCAAATTTTCACATTGAGATAGACAACATATCTTTCATTTCCAGTAAACTTTACAAAGCCTTCTTAAAAGGGACATTGTTGTTAAGACCTCCCCACAAGGATCCTTCTCCCCCTTGGGATCTTAATTTGGTACTACATCTGATTGTTCAACCACCCTTCAAACCTGCAGCAAAGATATTAAGTTCCTATCCTGGAAAACTATCTTTTTGGTGGCTATCACATCTGCAAGATGGATATCAAAAATTCAGGCACTATCTTCCCAGACCCTGTATTTGATTTTTCATGAAGACAGACTCTTTGTGTACCAACCCCACTTTTTTGCCCAACGTTGTTTCACAAACAAATATTAATCAGACTATACATTTGCCTGTTTTCTTCCCTAATTTTAGTAGTAAGGGTGAATGTGTACTACATTTGTTGCATGTTCATAGACAGTTACATTTCTGTTTGCGTAGAACTAAAGAGTTTCAGAAAGCAAGCCAGTTGTTTATTGCCTTTGCAGGTCCTAGGAAAGGCCAACCAGTTTTCAAAGTTACCTTATCAAAATGGCTTTCTATTTGCATTACCTTCATTTACACCTCAGAAGGCATTAAACCTGTCAAGCTCACGCTACCAGGACACTGGCCACATCTGCAGTCTTCCAGATATATGCTTCCTTGGATGATATTTGTGCAGCAGCCACATGGGCAAACCATCATACCTTTATCACTCATTACAAGTTAGATTTGGTCTCCAGGGGAAAGGCATCCTTTGGTGCGATGGATCTGAGGAACATTCTCCTGTGAATCCACCTGGGGACTCAGTCCCATATGTGAGGATAAGATGAAAAATTGACTATCAGATAAAGATGGTATGTACTCACCCTTACATTCATTCTGTATTTTCGATTTTTCATCTCTCCTCATATACACTCCTTCCAATCCTGTTACTTGGGGTTCTTGGTTCAACGGGAAGAGATTTTCAAATATTAGGTTGTTTTCCTTATACTCCAGAAATGGTCTCCTTTAAAATATTTTTGGGTATTAAAAACTAAAATTCTTTTTTCTATGGTTATAATTCTAGCAAACAGTATCTTCGGTAATGGGGAGAGATGCATTGTGGGTAAGGAGAATTATCCAAGAGCTTTTTGGTTGCCACAAGCTTGGTAATGGCTGAGTCAGATCCAATGGATCAGATCCGAACCTATGTGTGAGGAGAGATGACAAATCGACAATACAGATGGAACGTTATGGTGAGTACATAATTTCATTTTTTTCTGTTTCTTCAAGTTATTAGCACCACTGGTATGTTGATCATTTAATGTTGTTTTCTGTGTAATAGACAGCTTCAAAAATCACATGTGATGAATGGGATTTAGAAACCTGTGTGAAGGGGTAAATCAAACCTGAAAATAGGAATGTTTCTCAAAATGTAGGACAGTTTCTTGATAGATGCAAGCTATGTGAACCAAATAGGGTAAACTGGGAGCTACACCTGGATTAAAGGATTACAAGCTAATTTCATATAACACTCAGAGGAGCTAAGTTCTGAACTGGGGAAGTGCCTGCTAAACAAACCTATTGGAGCCAGTGGTAAGTGATATATAAAGACAAGTGACATTTAACAAGTTCTTGAGTGTGTCTCATACTAATAAGTTAAACTAGGTCATTGATCTTGCATTGGATGTGAGGATAGTATTAACCAATTGCAGTTCTTGTAATTGTGAGGCTGCCTCTAGCTTTCTGTGTTGTTTGCCAACAATGCAAAACTATCCATTGGTAGGTTAAAAAGAGCATGTTAGGGATACAAAAAATGAAAGATAGAGAGTCCAGTTGTCATGCATTTCAAAACCTGTCAAAATAGCAGTGTACAGTAGCTATAGGCAACAGTTTTGGAACAAACTGTTTATGAGCCAGTCAATATTAATATTAAAAATAAATTGCTTTGCAAAGAATACATTTTATTTTAAAGTTTGATACGTTGTCTCCCAAAGGGTTAAATTTGGAGTATAATTGGAAATGGTTAATGTAATTGTTTAATTAATTGTTAATTAAATGGAGTGTTATATAAGGAATGTGTTTGTGGTGAGGTTTTATACTCTGTAAAGGCTGGAGCACCTAAGGCACTAGAGAATATATTTTATTGTTTCTTTTTAATAAAAGTTTTTTTGAGTCCTGACCACCTGTGGTTGCTGCTATATTTTTGTATTTCATTGTGGTTGGAGGTGTTCATTTGTTCATGGCCAGTGACTCCTTTTCCCAGATGCCAAGAATATTTAGAGAGACCAACATGGTCCCAACTCAGAGATCAATGGAAAATTATGTTGTCCAGTTGGGTGAGCATTCTGTGATGACACTGTTTGGAAACCAACAATGTGAGTGTTTTGCCTAGACTGTTGAATAAAATGGATGAAGAATGAGGAAAGTGTTCCAGTAATCCTTTTTCTGCTATTGTTCAATGGACGGTGACTGTCCTTGCACCAGAAATCCAGGTACTGTTTGAATAACCTGAGCATTTAAATTTTAGGGAGGCCTCTGTGCATTTTAATATGCAGGATTTACAGCATTACTTGGAATTGGAAATTACTCCTAAGGTTCTCAGAGCTGTGAAAGGCCCATCTACTCCTTTTGACATCATGGATGAGGCTGATAAGAAATTCCAGACATGATGTGTGGCGTGGCACATAGGTGCAGTCTGGAATTGATTAATATATTGATTGAGAGGGATATGTTATAAGCACAAAAAATGAAAGAGGATATTAAATGTGCTTATTCTGAAGTTTTGGCCAGAACAAGCAACAGTTTCTTACTGAAATGAACAATAAATTAACCCTTTTTGAGGAGGAAATTATTGAAAGATAAAAGAATAAGTTAAGGCGGGATCTTTGTTACTGTGAACATAATCGGGCATTCACAATGGGTATGAATCAATGGAGACAACATCAGTGTGTAAGATTTGAACAACCAGATAGGAATAATGAACAGTATGGCATTTCATTCACTTCAGCTGAGACTGAATATATCCACGGAGTAGGATAGCGAGGAGGCATCACACTGTTGCTTCTAGCCCGGAATCCTCAGAATTTTTACCAGACCTTTTGTAGGGGAGACATATAGAATGAGAATCCCGAAAACGCTTACAAAATAACAATAAACATTCTACAGGGGCAAACAGGGAAGGACAGCAATTTTGATATGTTAAACAAGGTAAATGGAATTAATTTACCTGTCAGAGATATTAAGGTGTTGAAAAACATTGATGATTATATAGTTAATATATCTGAAATTCATTTTACAGAGGATGAATTGTTAGTCACAAATTATGGCTTGAAGTTTGTGCCAGTGGTTTTACAGAGGCTACATGACATAAAATGTGAAATTTTTAGATAAGTTAGAAAATTGCATTTGATTGTTTTTTTTACAGGGGACAACAATTATAAAGTTCTAGTAGAAGAGAAATTTGAGTTGGATAGTGATTTTAATAGTAGTAATGACAGTTTTTTCTCCTGTAGTTTGAATTGTGAAGTTAACACTTATTGTCAATTTGATACTGAGGGTATAATGCAAAAAAGCTGTTTTATACCTCCAATTAACAATGGCATAATACAGCATTTCTTTGCTGTATTGAATTATAGTGTGGAATGGGAATATCATAATTTTAATAAAATGAAGGCTGATATACACTACAATTTAAAAGAGAATGAATGGCAGATATTGCAGTGTCTGGGTAACTGGAGGGCTATAGTATTTAAACCAGTGGACAAAAACAAGAAATTGCTTATTATGCATTATTCCCAGTATGTCAAAATGTGTTACCAACATTTGAATGATCACAAGGTATCCAGATTGGTGGACATTAAACAATATTAAAAAGCAGTGGAAAATTTTAAGGATTTGTTAAATAAAGGTTGGAGATTAAATTACTTTGTTATGATGATAAATACAAGTTTAATGTTGCTGATTGTACAATGGCCCATTTTTTCTGTTTGCCTAAAATGTATAACAGTTTGCGGGATCCGCCGAGTCGGCCAATTGTTTTGACCCGTAATTATTTTACTTATAATTTATCCTTCTTTTTACATAGATATTTATTACCATAGGTGGTTAAATTGTAGCCTTACATTTGGGATGTTTATGATTTTATGAAGAAAATATGAGATATAATTTGGACGAATGATATGTATTTTATTGTTTTAGATATTGTCAGTTTGTATAGTAATATTTGCCATGTCTTTGGGATTGAAACTTTATCATTTTTTAGGGCATACTCCCATGGGTTATTTTGAAGATTGTTATATTTATAGGAAAGATTTTTTTTAGGAAATGTGTTAAAATATTATATATTTATAGATGACTTGGTTTTTATTAGTACAGAGGGTAAAGATTTGGCAACACAATTTATACAAGATTTGAGTAAAAATAGATTTAATTTGAAATGTGACAGGTTACAGTTGGAAAAACAAGTAGTCTTTTTAGGTATTGACATTGAGGTGGAGGGCATTGAAGATTCTGGTATTAAGACCAGTTTATAGAAAGTTTGAGAGTGAGAATTTGTTCTTACATGGATATAGTTGTCATCCCCCCACACACTACATGCTCTGCCTTATGGGAAGTTTTTGAGACTTCAGAGACTTTGTAATGATGAGAGGGAGTTTTAGAGGAAACTACAGAAGACTGTTACTGTCTTAAAAAAAGAAGAAAAAAAATATATATATATATATATATATATATATATATATATATATATATGTATATATATCCTTGTTTCCCACCTTTTCTGAGCTAGAATAGTCCTGAGTTCAGGTTTTGCTGAATTCTGGGCTTCAGTACAAGTTCCTGTGTTGCTCATAGCCTTACTTGGAAAGGATGAAGCTTCTCTGTTCACCAGTGAGAGTGGGGAGCTTTGAGCAGCCTATCTGTCCTTGGAGGAGTGGTCTCAGCCCGGAAACTGGTTGTTTATTGGCCGTTTTGGGCTAATTCCTAGCTCTTTCATGTCCCCTGCTTTAAAACCCACTTTAGCGCGATTTTGCTCATAACGCAGTATTGTGCAGCACTACTTAAACAGGTTTAAAGCATTCCCGGCTCCACAAAGTCTGCTCTTCACTTTTTCCCTTAGAACTGTTCTAATTCTCAAAGTAAGCACTCTATTTTCATTATAAAGCCCTGCACTTGCTCTTATAAGTAATCTTATAAGTAAACAGTAATAAACTAAAGCACTACACCCTCTTATACTCCTTATAAGTACTTGGCTCCCTATTGGTCCTTTCTGATCAGTCAAAAAGCAGTTCCTTATACTATTCTGGCATGTACCGATGTAAAGGTAGCTATCCTGCTAAATGATACCGCACCAAAAAATAGAGAGAACTAAGTACAGGATACAAGTGTAGTATCAAACGCGTAGAACCATCCAAAAATGCAACAATGCAATTGAATACCAATCGAGACACACTGGTAGCACTTGTAAAGGACAAATCTTTTATTTGGAGACAAAAATGAGCGCTTTCACGTGGACACCCACGCTTCATCAGATGTTTTAATGAAAATGCCTTCTTGGCTATCCAAAAGTCTATTCTATTCTATTCTGGCATGTCCAAAAGTCAGTTTCGGGTTTACTCTCCAGTCCAGCTGGTGAATCTGGGAATCTTGAGGCAATGTTACAACTGCCTCATGTACACAGACCACCCTCTCCTCTTCCCAACAAGCTGAAATATATGTGAGAGATGCAACTATATAGCCAAACTGGAGGCTGAGCTCTCTCAACCCAGTACTGGCACAGTCAGTCAGGAGGAGAAGGTAACCACACACACCACAAATCCAGTCTCACATAGACCTATTGCATCAGCAAACCAAACACATAAACACACAAAAACATACTCGGAGGCTCCAAATAAAAATCTGCCAAAGCAGCAGAGACCTCCAAAGCAGACATCCAAGCACCCACTACCCCACAACAATACCCACGTATCACATATTTCACAAAGTCACTGTGCCACACAGTCACAGCCCTTAAGGTTAAATAACACACCTAATACACTTGTAATAGGTGACTCTATTGTCAGACACACTAACGTCCCACTCACCTGACTGAACAAGGAGAAGGTCACTGTAAGCTGCCTGTCGGGTGGCAGGATCCACCACATAACACAAGCACTCAGGCCACTCCAAAGCAGGTACAAATATGACTCCGTCATTGTCCATGCTGGTGTGAATGACCTGAGACACACCTCCCTGGACTACATGAAAAGAGACATAGCGAAGCTCTCTGATCATGTAGCTCAGGCCGGTATGACCCTGACCTTGAGTAGCATCTTGCCCTCACCAAGAATGATGCCACAGTATAAAGACAAAATGATCAATTTTAACAATTGGCTAAAGTATTGGTGTCATTCAAAGGGGATCCAGTGTCTGTCAGCCTGGGATGACATGCTCGACAAGCCATGTTGCTTTGCTAGGGATGGCTTGCACCTGTCACCCCTGGGCTTTCGAGTACTGGCTAAGGCTCTTGCCACCCCCATAGTGCCTTTTTTAGGCAAGGCTCAAAAGACAAACCCACCTCCATAGACAACACAAGACAAAAATAAACTAAGGGTCATGCTGCTCAACGCCAGAAGTCTAAACCTCAAGATGCACGCGTTCAAAGTTCTCCTCAGTATGGAGAATATCGACATCTGTGCAGTAAGAGAAACCTGGTTCAAGGCTCCCAAGAGCACCCCAGCACTACCAGGTTATACCTCATACCATGCTTTTCGGCCCCAAAACTCGGACCGAACCACAAAAGGAGGGGGAGTATCCATATTCATCAGAGATACCCACACCTCCAGGTTAGTGGCACTGCACGAAGCAACGGAGACCATCCATGTGCAACTAACAGTGGGAAAAACTGCCTTTCAGTTTGTAGCCTGCTACAGACCACCCTCCCAAACACAAGAACCCCACTCAGCTTTCCTGAGAACACTGGAGAAAAAGAAGGTCTCTCCAAACACAATAATATTGGGTGACTTCAACTTTCCAAACATTGACTGGGAAAACAACTCAAGCCCCAACACCCTCGCTCAATGGTTCCTAGAATTTATAAACTCAAATGCTATGGAACAACTGGTCACCACTCCCACAAGAGGAGAAAACATATTGGACCTGGTCATCACCAACATGGGGACTCAATGTTCCACACCAGAGGTATGCCCCTCATTGGTAAGATCAGACCATAAATTAATCTCACTGGACATCCATATCCTGCCCCCACCCCCAGCCAAGGAAACCACGGTGAAGAATTTCTCAAAAGCAAACTTCACACTTCTCAAAACTGAGGTGGAATCCTTCAAAGCCCACAGGTCAGTGGAAAATACTGCCCAAACCGCAGAATCCTTTACAAACGCATTCTATGGACACCTACAGGAATGCATGGATCGTGCTATCCCAAATAAAACCAAGACTCACTCCTCCAAATGCAGGAGACCTGTCTGGTTGTCCCCAGCCATAAATAAGCTATACAACAGAAGGAGGAAGCTACTACATGATAGAGCAAAATCCCAAAAAGGGAAGGCATCTCTGATCAGTACTAGCACGAAACTATGATTCTTCATAAAATCATCTAAGGCCAGCTTCGAAAGAAAAATTGCACAAGACGCTAAAGATAATCACAAGGCCTTCTTTAGTTATGTCAGGAATCTGGGTGGCAACTCCCAGATATGCTCTGAGTTAGTGCAAAATGACAAAAAAATGCACTGATCCCACAGACATTGCCAACATCCTGGCAGACAGGTTCAGTGCAAACTTCTCTGCCCCCCCTTCCCCCCAAAAGAGCAAATGTCTATCCCAACAGAATGTAGCCTCCCTGACATCACAGATACACAGGTGAGAGCTGCCCTCTCCAAAGCAAAAAAACACAGCATCAATGGGACCGGACAGTGTCCTGGGCTGCGTCTTACATGAGCTCCAAGAAGAACTGAACCCTCACATAAAGTCACTGTTCAATCTCAGCCTTACTACAGGGTATGTACCCAAGGAATGGCGTACAGCAACAGGGGTCCCGCTCCACAAAGGTGGTACCACAACAGACCCTGGAAACTATCACCCTATAAGCCTGACTAGTCTGGTCTGCAAAGCTATGGAGCGTATCATCATGGAACTCATAAAGACATTGGGAACCTCCAGACACTGGATCCTACCCAATTCGGCTTTAAGGGCAGATCTTGCCTCTTGAACCTGGTCGACTTCTTTGAAACAGTTACCAAGGCCATAGATGAAGGGAAGGTAGTCCACATGGCCTATCTGGACCTCACAAAAGCCTTCGACACAATACCCCACTTTGGCATCATAAATAAGCTCACCAGCTTAAACATCAACCCTTATGTCACAAGATGGGTTGCAAACTGGCTCAGGGATAGAACCCACATGGTCAGAATTGCAGGTGCCATGTCAGACTCTAAACCAGTTACAAGTGGCATCCCATAAGGCTCAGTCTTGGGACCTCTCTTGTTCGGTATATACTTCTGAGGTACATGCTAACACTGGAGGACTATGGCTGACCAAGTTCACAGATGACTGCCAACTGGGTGCCATAATAGACTCTCCGGCTGACACAAGCATCCTCTGAAAGGGTCTCACAGAGACAGATAACTGGTGCCAGAGCCATGGCCTAAAGCTAAATGCCAAAAAGTGCATAGTCATCCCCTTTGGTAAAAACCAAGTGCCCACAAATTACCACATAGGTGGTAATCCATTAAGTATGGAAGAAGTAATTAGGGATTTGGGGTCCCAAGTAGATAGTAACCTCTCCTTTGACAATCATGTTGCCAAAGTGGTTAGAAAGACCTTCTATATAGCCCACCTTATCACGAAAGGGTTCAGATCTAGATCAAGAGATGTCATTGTGCCCCTTTACTCATCACTCATCAGGCCCATAATTGAATACAATGCCCCATTTGGGATGTACCTTACCCGAGACACCTACAGCAACTGGAGAGACCCCAAAAGTACCTCACCAAGAGGATCAAGGGACTTAAACAGATGCCCTATGCAGTTCAGCTGAAGAAACTCCAGCTTTACTCAGTTGCTTACCGCCTACTCAGAGGCGATCTATGCCTGACGTATAAAGCCATGTCCAACCCAGAATTAATGGACATGCTCTACCTTGGGAAATCCAAATCCCTTAGAGCTACACGCTCCAGGGACTTAAACCTCAGCACAGAAATAAATAGAACATGCTGGCTGGACAGATTCATATCCCAGAGGCTCCCCTCACTCTGGAACAAAATCCCAATCCATGTTAGGCAGAGCTCCTCACTGACCCTCTTCAAGAGAAATCTTGACGAGTGGATGGGAGATCATAAATTTACCCCTGGGATCTTTTCTGTGTCCATGCTAGACAGAGGCACAGTAAACTAACCTTAAAAGGGCCATCTTCTGTGACCTGCTATACAGAGGCACAGTCAACCAATCTAAAAGGGTGGCGAAAGCCAAACACAGTCTGGCTAGGCTTATAAATGCCCTAGGGCAGATAGCCTTGTATCAACCTATGAACCTATTAGTATGTTAAGTAGAAGGGGTTATGAAGATGGGATATTATTAGCTAGTATGAATAGCCTGAGTGGAATTGAGAACAATAATGTTGTGGGATGTAATGATGAACATTTTTTGATAAAAGAAAAGGCGGACAAAGAACCTATATTTTTTGTCACCAGATATACTGTATTTTCAAAGGAATTGATTAAATTGGGTGAATTATTATTGGAATTTTTGGTAAGTCATAAGGATTTCTGTAATATTTTGGAAAATAAGCCACATATTTCGTATAGATGGAGCAGAAATTTTGGTGATATTTTAGTCCATGGGAACTTTGTCAGACAGTATTAGTAGGGAGGTGATTAATAAAGGGACAGTTTCTTGTAGGAAATGTTCTTGCTGTAATTTTGTAGTTAGTTAGTTTCCCAAAAATTAATGGCAGAAGCTTTCAGGTTTAGGGCAAATTTGAGTGTGATAGTGTGGGGGTTATATATGCATTGAGTTGCCCATGTGGGAAATTTAAGAGATCCTTTTCTATGAGAATTAAAGAGCATGTTAGGTTTATATAAAAATGTAAGTTAGACAGTCCAATTGCCATGCATTCCAAAACCTGTCACAATACCAGTTTACAGGGACAACAGGCAACAGTTTTGGAACAAATAGTTTGAGCCATTCAGTGAAATTAATATTAAAAATAAATTACTTTACAAAGAATCCATTTTTATTTTAAGGTTTGATACGTTTTCCCCCAAAGGGGTAAATTTGGAGTGTAATTGGAAATGGTTAACTTAATTGTTTAATTAATTGTTAATTAAATGGAGTGTTACATACGGAACACATTTGTGTTGAGGCTTTATACTCTGTAAACACTGGAGCAGTCGAGGCGCCAGAGAATATATTTTATTGTTTCTTTTTATTAAAACTTTTTTGGAGTCCTGACCATCTGTGGTTGCTACTATATTTTTGTATTTCATTAAGACTGGAGACATTTAACAAGTTCTTGAGTATGTCTCATACTAGTAAGTTAAACTAGGTTCTTGCTCTTACACTGGATGTGAGGATAGTAGTAATGTGAGGATAGTAGTAACCAATTGCAGTTCTTGTGACTGTGAGGCTGCTTCTTTAGCTTTCTGTGTTTGCCAACAATGCAAAACTATGGTTTGCTTAGCATCCTCACTGTCAGACTAGGAATTAATGTAGTAGTTACCACTTGCAGACCTTGTGGTTGTGACTGTTCATTCAGCAGGGATTGGGTTAAGCTTTTTTTGTTGTTTATCTGTAAAGTCAGACTTTCCATTTTATGTTAAATATGTCATCATTTTTGCACTGGTTATGTAGGCAGCAGTAAGCAATTTCAGTTTTTTATTTTAGTTCTGATATTTCTCAATCATAAGGGAATGGGTAAAGTTTTTGATGTTGTATACCTGCAGTGTGAAACTATCCTGCTAATGGTGAATCCCAGGAGGAGTTGTACTGGAGTGCATGGCCTGCACCCAAACACATCCCTCCTCATTGCTCCATTCCACTGTAAAGTGGAAGGCATTGTACCTATGGAAGTTTTTCAGTGTTTGGACCCCCTATTTTTACCAAGCTAGGGTGACTAGACTATGCCTCCAAATTTCTGTACTAATACATTGGATAAACAGTACAATGAAAACACTGTCGTTTATTAATGACATAATCAGATGCTTTATGAATCACACCAGGATATGTAGTTACTTAATACCTAACCTGGCCTTCCAGTACTCTTGATTCATAGCTCTCAACTAATCAGGGACACTTTTAAAATATTAATACTATTAAGTGGGGCATTGACAGAATAAGAGAATGAATAAAAGAAGGCTATAACTTTTAATTATTGTAATTATTTATTAAGTATAATTCCCCACTGTTCCTCTGAAAGTCACCTGTTTTTAGAGGGTTTAAGAGGGACAGAGCTAAAATTTGAGTCAGAATTAGGGATGTCACTGAAGAACAGGGACAGTGGAAGAGGTATGGTCACTGAGAAACAGGGACAGTTGAGATGTATGCTTTGAATTTATGGGCTAACTCTGACATACCGCATTGCTTCATTGCACTATAGGGGTTGTAGTGGGTGGTCCTTAAGGCGAGTAGTTTGGAATTTTTTTAGAAATCTCATGGAAATCTGGAAACTTACTGTTTGAGTTAAAAAATGTAAAATGGTCATGACTGAAATGTCCTTCAGAGACAAGACAGGCCATTTTCTAAACCAATACTCAAGTTATTTAAGTCTAGGTTTTCCCTGGGTTCTGTCCTCCAAAGTACATTTTAGGATGCACCTGAATCCCTTTAGCTTCCTTTGAGGTACAGAATCAAAGACATTGCTTAAATCAACATACATGTCATTCACTCTACCCTTTTGCCTCTTTGATGGTGATCAAGTCACAGAAAGAAATGACTTTGCTATCAAGCAGAAAGGTTTGCCCCAAATTAAAAACTGGTGCCAAAATCATGGACTGAAACAAAATGCTAAAAAAATGCATTATTGTATTCTTTGAGAAGTCATCTATCCCAGAGCTGCCACCTTAACAATATGGCCCAAGAGTTGACGCAGTTAGAGATTTGGAAACTGATGTGGACAGTGACCTAACATTTGACCAACATGTGTCATGTAAGAAAGTCTTTCTATACTGCACAGCTTAGAAACAAAAGAATTGTGTCTAGATCTAGGAATGCCATTGTCCCCCTTTACTCAGCCCTCATTAGGCCAATCATTGAATATAATGCCTCCTTTGGCATGTATCTGTCCAGACACATGCAAAAACTGGAACACCCACACAGATACCTTACTAAAAGGATACAAGGCCTAAACAACATGCCTTTCATGGACTGACTCAAAGCCCTGCCATTATACTTGGTATCTTACAGACTGCTAATTGTGACTTGTGTCTGGCATATGAGGCAATGATGGATTTACTGCACATCAGCAAGATAAATTGCATCAGAAATATTCAGTCTAGGGGTATAAACCTTTTTTGCAACACTACAAGAATGGTTTGTAGGGACAGGCATATCTTGTAGAGGATACCGCTGCTCCCAAACAGACTCCCCATCCACATAAAACAAACTTTATCCCTGTCCAAATTCAAGCCCAACACAGATCTATGGATGGAATTAGAAAAATTACAGCAGGAGTTCCCCTTTACTACTAATTGACAGAAGCAGCTTCTAACTTCTTTATCCCATACATGGGTCCCCTCAAATTATCTATGGTATGATCTCAGTTATTCTCATTAAGGGTAATTTATAATTATTGACCATTGGAAGGGTAAGGCCAGTCTATAACGAAATAGGATAGGTTATTTCAAGTACAAAAAGGGAAACTGGCTAGGCTTAAAATGGCCCTAAAGGGCAACTTGCCCCATACTGCAAGTAATCTTAAACTGCATTGGAATTAATTGTTTGTACCAACTGGAGCTTTTCTCTCCAGGCTTCTGCTGAAAAAGGGCTTTTAGCTCAGACAGACACTCCCGGTCAACAAATATAAAATAAAATAATAAATAAAATAAACAAAAATACTTACAGAAAAGCCCATGAACAGAATCAAGCTGGAATGGCAAGAACTACCACACGTGATCATACTGTGAATGATTCGGTTCAACTCAGAGCCAAACTGGCAAAACGTCCATTCCAGCAAACCTGACTTACCTGAAACCTTAGTCCATCAAACACCTACCATAATGAAACATTTAAAAATAATGAAAACCTGTAAAGCACCACTTGCATCCCCCACATCTCCCTACATTTATGTAGTAGTATTAAGATTGTGTAACTACAGAGAAAGTGGACCAGTTGCTATTTTGTTAGTGTCATCTCACCTTCCTCTAAAGTTCCATTAATTACCTATCAGTAAGTGGTAAAAAGTTACTGTAAAAGTTTTTTGGAGAAACCATATGATTAAAGGCTACTTCAACAGACAGTTATCTAGAAATGAATGACTTGACAAAATAGGACTCCGTGAATCTGCTGTTGATGAGGTGGGATAGTAGCCTGAGTTTAAGTAACCAGAGAACTAGCATTTAGGAAGTAATATTTCCTTCTGCATACAATAATTTCCAGTATCTTTCCTGGTGTGGGAGTAAGACTGAGAGACGTATAACTGTCTGGAATTTATCTAGACTTTGGGTAATGGAACCACTGTTTCTGACTTCTTTTTTTTCCAGCATCAAACCTTTTACTATGCCTGGACTGCAAAGTCTGCTACTAAATCACATAGGTATCTGACACTTGGTATGATAGATCTTCTGGAAAGTGTATTCTTTCTCCATGAAGATTATTGAATTACTCCCCACCTCATCTCCAGTCATTCTTTATCTTCCCCAACTATATTTAATGTAACGTCCAATGGTAGCACTCTACCCTTCTGCTCCTTTGTAAATATAGTTGTAAAGAAATCATTAATTTCTTCTGGCTGATCTGCATCACATCATTTTACCTTCATATTTTTTCTTTCTAATTGAGTAATCTCCATCATGCTCCATTGTATCTGAAGAATTTATTTCATCCATCAGTCATTCTGTTAGCTAACATTTTTCAAGGGTTCCATTGGCCTACTGGATGATCTTAGCTGCCTTTCTCTAGTGTCTTCATAGGCCTTCTGTACCATGTTGCCCACCTGTCAATCCTTCTCTAGGCCTTCCTTATTTCACTGACATTATCTCTTCGTTATCTGTTTTGCTAGGCTGGTTGCCTTCGATTCCCACAGTTTCTTCTTCTTATATTGCATTATTTCATTCACTCCTTCACAGCTATATTAATTCAACCCCACAGCTGTTTACCTATTCTCAGTTCCAATTAAACAATTATTTCCCCTTTTTCCAACATTATATTTCCTAAATGGCAGAAGTCTGCCACCTGTAGTCCCTTATTTCTGCTCTTCTTGCATATACACGGACAGTCACAGGGCAACATGATCATTCTTGGTCAGTAGCTCTGGAATCTCATACGTGGTCAGTTGTTTTTCATTAGCAAGAACACGGCTAATGGTTTTCCATTTCATAGATGGGGGTGTCAGACTTAAAGACTTTTATCCATGCTTCTACTAAATCATCCTCCTGCCTAACACTAGAATTGGGAGCATTCCAACTTATTACTAGAACATTCCCTAAAATTTCCCCCACTCTAGCTTGACAATACAGCCTGGCTACTTATAATCTAGTTTTCTTATGGTATTTGAGAACAGTTAGTTTGCTTAATTTGAATGGTGCTATAATTACAAAACGATCCACTGAAAAAAATGCCAAGGCTAACAAAGTAGAACTTCTGCAAGTAAATATTTTTAAGGTATGGTGCATATTAGAGTTATATTTTTAAAATATGTACATTAGTCTTGGGGGGTGTTATATATGGTATAAGTGAAAATAATCAAACATACCTAATGTCAACTTCTGTTTAGCTGACATGCTTTGGTTAACAAAACAGATGTTTGGTAGGTATTCAAGATTGACAATCCCCAGGTTGTGGAATATGCCCTTTCCCTGGGGATTGTATGATCTCAGAGTTGAAATAAATAATTAGTAGGTGTGTGGGGGTGCTAGGGGAAGGGGAATTTCACACTGTTTGATAATCCTGGACATAAGCATTAAAAACATTCAATAAAAGGAAAATTCAATAAAAGGAGCACTAAATTCCTGTGTTGATGGAACAAACCTGCAGTAAAACCATCTGCACTCATAAATCTATCCATATACAAGATATTATCCATTTTCTACAGGTGCTTTCTGCTATACAGATAGAGGGGCATTGGTCACGCTGCACTCTCTATGTATACTCTATTCCCCATTATGGTGGTTTCCCCCCCTCCCCACCAAAAGGGCAAATATCTATCCCAGCAGAGTGCTGCCCCCCTGACATCTCAGATGCTCAGGTAAGAGCCGCCCTCTCCAAAGCAAAAAACACAGCATCAATGGGACCAGATGGTGTCCCGGGCTGCGTCCTACATGAACTCAAAGAAGAGCTAAACCCAAACATAAAACTACTGTTCAATCTCAGCCTTACTACAGGATATGTGCCCAAAGAGTGGCGTACAGCAACAGTGGTCCCTCTCCATAAAGGTGGTGCCTCAACGGATCCTGGAAACTATCGCCCCATAAGCCTGACTAGCTTGGTCTGCAAAGCTATGGAAAGGATTATCATGGACCTCATAAATAAAGATATTGGGGACCTACAAACACTGGATCCTACCCAGTTCGGCTTTGTTAAGGGCAGATCCTGCCTCTTAAACCTGGTTGATTTCTTTGAAACAGTCACCAAGGCCATTGACGAGGGAAGGTGGTCCACACAGCCTACCTGGACCTCAAAAGCCTTCGATACAATACCCACTCGGGCATTATAGATAAGCTCACCAGCTTAAATATAAACCCCTATGTCACTAGATGGATTGCAAACTGGCTCAAGGACAGAACCCACATGGTTAGAATTGCTGGAGCCATGTCAGACTCCAAACCAGTTACAAGTGGTGTCCCACAAGGCTCAGTCCTGGGACCTCTCTTGTTCGGTATATATTTCTCGGAGGTACAGGCCAACACGGAAGGACTGTGGCTGACCAAGTTCGCAGATGACTGCAAACTGGGTGCCATAATCGACTCTCCAGCCCACACAAGCATCCTCCAAAAGGGCCTCATAGAAACAGACAACTGGTGCCAGAGCCATGGCCTCAAGCTAAATGCCAAAAAGTGTATAGTCATCCCCTTTGGCAAAAACAAAGTGCCCACAAATTACCACATAGGTGGAAATCCATTAAGTACAGGAGAAGTAATTAGGGACCTGGGGACCCAAGTTGATAGCAATCTCTCATTTGACAACCACGTGGCCAAAGTGGTTAGAAAAACATTTTATATAGCCCACCTAATCATGAAGGGATTCACATCTAGATCATGGGAGGTCATCGTGCCTCTTTACTCATCCCTCATCAGGCCCATAATTGAGTACAATGCCCCTTTTGGGATGTACCTTACCAGACACCTGCAGTAACTGGAAAGACCCCAAAAGTACCTCACCAAGAGGATCAAAGGGCTCAAACAGATGCCATATGCTGCCCGGTTAAAGAAACTCCAGCTCTACTCAGTGGCATACCGCCTGTTCAGAGGAGATCTGTGCCTGACGTATAAAGCCATGTCCAACCCGGAATTAATGGACATGCTGCACCTCAGAAAATCCAAATCCAATCGAGCTCAGCCGAGAGACTTGAACCTCAGCACTGAAATAAATAGGACATGCTGGAGGGACAGATTCATAACCCAGAGGCTCCCTTCACTCTGGAATAAAATCCCAGTCCAGGTTAGGCAGAGTCCCTCATTGACTCTCTTCAAGAGGAATCTTGATGAGTGGATGGGAGATCGTAGGTTTACCCCGGGTATCACTTCTGTGTCACTGTTAGATAGAGGCACAGTATACTAACCTCGAAAAAGGCCATAGCAAAATAAATTTAAAATGGGTGGCGAAAGCCAAACACATTCTGGCTAGGCTTATAAATGCCCTAGGGCAGATAGCCTAGTATGAACCTATGAACCTATGAACCTTTAGATAATTGCTTTCTGAAGCTGATTTGTATTCATTTGAATTTATCAGCTGTTTAGTTTAGTTAATTGGGTTGGTTTTAATGCACAATGTTTTCTGTTATAATGATTTGTGTTCTTTACAACTTAGGGGTATTACTAGAGAAACAGCATTTGTACCCCTATAAGGCAATATTTTCATGGTATATTTTAAACAGGTAATATTGTGTGATAGGAACAATGTTTTTTTAATCTGATAGATATGTGGACACCCAACCTTGATTTTTTTTTGTTCATCTGGAGGGGCCCACAATCTGTTTTAAAGAGGTTGTTGAATAACTCAATTCGGATGATTCTGGTATTAGATGTACTGGCAGCTGCAAATGTTTTAACATCAGTTTTTTTTTAGATATTAGTGTTACCAAAACTTTGGATAGCACACTTGCTTTAGTGTATACAGGAAACCATTTAATAAAAATGTTCTTCTGCATTCTAGCAGTTGCCATCCTAATCATGTATTCAAAGGTATTCCTAAATCTCAGTTTATTCATATGAGAAAGATATGCAGCCTTGAGTCTGCCTATGAGGCTATGGCTGCTGATTTAACCCACAGAATTTTTCATAGTGGTTACAAGATGCAACAAGTTATGTCTGCTAGATGTATTATTTCTGTTAGACCTCCAGTATATTAAAGAAATGTAGGGCAATCTTCTTCTTTAACTATATTTTAGGCATATTTGAGACATCATTTAAGCATCCCAGCCCCCAGTGCACAGAGATTACCAACTTATCTCCCACCCACCCCCCCCGGAACTCCTCTGTACTGCTATGGCTGGTCATGGATCCTAAGTGTCTTCTGAGGGCTCTACCATCTTTTGCATGCATACTGGGAGGAGAGGTCTATATTCCCTACCCACTCTCTGCCTTGCATCTCACACTTGTTGATTAAATCTGAAGGCAAGTCCCCTTTTTGGACCATGCCTACCCTAAAGGGGTGCCATCTACAAATCTCCTCCTACCTGAAACTGTACAATCCCTAGCCAACCAGCTATCCCCTAGCACCCCATGCTCTCCCTCAACCTCTACCAATAATCCTCCTCAATTTCATTTTCTGCCAGTGCCCACTTCACTCATTTGTAACCTCATACAGAAACTTAAACCCACTACACTCTCTGCTGATCTATTACCTGCAGAATACCTACAAAAAGCTGCTAAAGTCATAGCCTACCCCATATCGATCCTCATTAACAGAACTATTTCCGAAGGAACTATTCCTCTAATCTGGAAAGTCTCTCACAGTATTCCCCTGCATAAAGGTGGTAACTCCAAGGAGTTGTCCAATTACAGGCCCATAGCTATTCTATCTCCTTTGGCAAAAATAATGGAAAAATGTATTCACCTACAACTGTTACCCTTACCTACTTGATCACAATTTATTAGCACCCTGTCAACATGGCTTTAGACCATTTCATAGCACCACCTCTGCTCTCTTATCCTTCACTAACCATATTAACAGTAAACGTAATAATGATACTCTATCCTCAGCCCTATTTATTGACCTGTCTAAAGCATTTGACATGGTTAACCACCAACTGCTTATAGACACGCTCAAAAACCTGTCACTGGACACCCATACTATACAGTGGTTCCAATCTTACCTACAAAATAGACAACAGGCTGTACTATGGGAAAGTACTTTATCTTCCCACCTCCCAGTTGCCCTAGGGGTCCTGCAAGGATCTATATTGGGTCCATTACTCTTCTCCATCTTTACAAATTACCTCCATTCTGTAATCCCACAAGCCGATTGTATCCAATATGCTCTTGACTCCCCACACTCATATGCTCTGCTACTTCTCAATCAGAACTTCAGTCACTAACCCAAAAGACCTTTAGTACAGTTGAAAACTGACTCCTACAAAGACGTCTTATCCTTAACCCCAAAAAAACAAAAATGCTACTGTTTACCCCCACCTGCAGAACTTTCCTACTTAACTTTACTATTACTTCAAATAAAGGAACTATAATATCTCCTGAGCCATCCACCAAACTACTCGGAGTACTAATAGATAACATCATTAAAACAGTAAACAAGAAACTAGGTTCCCTCTATAGAATCAAACCCTTTCTAACACCTCCAGCCAGGGTTACCATTGCTCCCACCCACCTTATCTCTACCCTGCTCTGTGCCTCCCCTATCTATACCAAAATATGTAGACGTAATCTGAGTAAACTTTCATCCTCCTACAACAATATTGCCAGATTTGCAGCTGGGTCCTCCTATAGAATTCATCACTGTATCAACCTGAATCAGCTAGGATGGTTAGAGTTGCCAAATCTAATACTTTTTAATCAACTAATAGTAGCCCATAAGATCCTGTATTTACCTCAAAATACACCCGTACTTACTTCCCTAGTCATCCCCTATAACAATCTCAAGACCTTACGCTCATCTAATAAACTACTTGTACAAATATCAAAATCCAACAATTCAGCTGGTGACACCTTGTTCTCCAATACAGTAGGTAAAGCCTGGAACATCCTCCCAAGCCAGCTAACCTCAATATCCTCTGCCAGCTTATTCAAAAGCAAGTTCAAACCCTACCTCAAATCACACTGGCTATGCCCCTGTGTCAACCCAGACTAAGCACCAGACCATTAACTAGACTCCCATGATTCCTAGTCTCTCAAGATCATGGTCTTGTGTTTACTCACTAAATTCTAGTGAGCTTAACCTTTAACCTTTAAGATTTTTTTCACATGTAAATATGTATACATTGTGGTATGGTCAACCACCTTCATATATGATCACAACTTCGGTGATAAAGAACACTATAAATGCATCCTTGTATGTTTATCTTCTATACTCTATCCATTTATCTCTAGTGTTTTTCTTTCTTAGGTTTATATGTGACCTTAGTACCTATTTAATATAAACTAATAATTGTATCTAGTTTAGTCTTATATTAAGTTTTTCTATCCCTAACAGCATACATAATATAAAATCCTAGGCTTGTAATATGTTATAAAGATTTGTAATATACCATTTCTAATGCAATTGTCTTAGTCGTGTTCATCTAATTCTTAGAAAAATATTTCTTTCCCTACTGAAATATAAAATATATAATCTTAGGCTTGTAATATTTTTAAAAAAAAAACTTCTTATGTACCAAATTCTACTGTTAATGTATTTGTCGTGACCTTTATGTTGTTGTATCTTGTGGAGCTTTTCTCCCCGGGCCTCCACTGAAAATGGACATATATCCAGCTGGACTAGCCCGGTCAACAAATGTAAAATAAAATACCTGGCATGGGTACACCCATCCCTCCCTACTACTCTGGCAGCCACCAGAGCTGCTAATGAAACTGTGGTCAGCTGGGCTGTAGTTAGGGCTTTATTCCTCTATGCCTCTGGAGTGACAAATTATGTCCCCTCTTAAAGGAAGCCTACATGTTTTAGGACGTATATTACAAAGGACATTGCTGGCAGACAACGTATCTCACTGAGAATCAATAATGTTTCTGATGGAATTAAAAATGTACCCAAAATGTAACAAAATCCTAGAACTAGAAGTTTTCACTGAGTGATACCTTAACTGTCCCGTAAATGATGCCCATGGGATATATTCAAATTAATCCCTTAAGGACATCAAAGGTTTCAGCTGGGTTTCTCCTACAGGAGGTTTAAGATATCACACTGTAAAAACTCTAGTTTGGCTGAGTTTTTCTTGCAGTTTTTACTGAATGGTTTGTCTGTGTGTCCTTTTTACCTTTGGTTTTGATGTTAGTTGGAATATTTTGCAGGCACTTTAAACATTATGGGCATCAGCTGGGTTTTAAAGACCCTGTGTTTCTGAAGTTTAACCAAACTATCCACTTAATGCTGTGCTGACGAGGTAAAAAAAAATAGGCTGAAACATGCATGTTCACAGCTAGTGAAGTTTGGCTTCATTGGCCTGAATGTAGCCATAAAAACTTAAAAAGTCATGGACATTCAGAAGCCATGAAACACTTTATGTCCTTAAGGGGCCATTTGCATATATCTCATGGGCCTCCATTACAGGAGGTTTAAGGTATCACACGGTGAAAACTCTAGCTTGGCTGGGTTTTTCTTGCAGTTTTTATTTGTCTATGTCTATCTATCTATCTATCTATCTATCTATCTATCTATCTATCTATCTATCTATCTATCTATCTATCTATCTATATTTTGCCTTCAGTTGGTCAACAAACATGTACAGTATGTCAACATCTTGAAAGTAAACCACTGTATGTCGAAAACCAAAGCTACCCATACACTGAGGAAGAACATCAGTACATGGACATTTAAAACATTGTTTTTTGCAGGGGGGCAAGCACTGCTGCTCCCTGCACACCTCCATTAATTGTATATACTTACTCCCAAGATTCCATACTCCCTGGGGAAAGGGAATATTTCCCCTACCTAGGGATTGTCGCTCTCACACACTTGTTGACTATCTGTATAATCAACCAAATGTGGTAGATTAAACTGATGTCAGGCAAATCCCTGTATATACACACACACACATATATCTATTAGAACCCATATACATATATATAAGCCTGCTACAATAAATCGCAAAATTTGCTACTGGTGCCGCTTACCGCAGCCACCACTGTGTCTCCCTTAGAGACCTTGACTGGCTTGAACTCCCTCATCTCCTACACCAAATGCAACTCACCTTTGCTCATAAACTAGTAAACCACCCTCTCCGAATCCCATCGCTCCATACAATTCTCCAACCCTACCAGTTACCTATCAAAACATCTACTCTTCATAACATCTAAACTCAAAACATCAAGACCATAACAGCTAAACTTCAAAATATCTAAAAGTCATAACATCGAATCTCAAAACAGTGAAAACTACAAGGCAACTATAAATAACACCCCACACACTGTTTACTATGTTTTTGAGGAGGGTAAGCCCCCCCCTGCACCCCCACACCCCCTGTAAGTTCAATATACCAACTCTGAGATTGCACTACAGTAGGGGAAAAAACCCCACTGTAGTGTGATCTCGGAGTTGGTATATTGAATTTTTGGGGGGGTGGGGGTGTAGGGGGGCTTTCCCCCCTGCAGAAACATAGTAAACATTGTGCGAGATGTTATTTATAGTTGCTTTGTAGTTTTCAATGTTTTGAGTTTCGATGTTATGAGTTTTAGATGTTATGAAGTTTAGATGTTATGGTCTTGATGTTTTGAGTTTAGATGTTATGAAGAGTATATGTTTTGATAGGTAACCATCCTACCACTCTTCCAGACCACTACACTCCTGCAACAAAAATCTATTCCAGGTCACCAAAGCCAAAAACTCAGCAGGTGAAGCACTATTTTCCTGCATTATAGCCAAGCTCTGGAACAACCTTCCCAGTCCCACTACCATAACTACCCTTCCTTCCTGCAGTCTTTTCAAGACTGCACTTAAATCTCACCTAAATTGTCACTGGCTTTGTCCTTGTCCAAATCCCAATTAATAACCCCTCTCCTTCAACCCTTCTCTCCTTTCCCAGATTTAGATAGAGTACTCTCTCTCACTATAAAACTGAACTGAAGATTACTCACTGCTTGTTAATCCTTCCAGGATTTAGTTATCGTTTAGTCTGTTATTATTGTTATCTAGTTACTGTTTAGAAAATTTGTAGCACCGTGGTTTACTTCTTATTTCTCAATGTTGTAATTAGAGCTTACTACTCAGTTGTGCCTAATTTGAGCCTGTATTTCTCCAAGTCATGATCACCTCTGCTGTATACATACCTTGATTGTTATTGTTTACCATCTACCATGTTATTCTGTGGAGCTTTTCTCTCTGGGCCTCCGCTGAAAAAGGACCTGTGTCCAGTCGGAAATTTTTGGGCTCAGGAAAAACAGACAGTGAGATTAATAGACTGAGGGTAAACAGTGAGACTGCTTTAGGCAACAAAAAAAAGGATTAATTCTCAAGGAAACACTGTCATTGTGGAAAATAAGATATGGATGACTCAACATAAGAGCTTGTAAATCAGAAGCTCTTCTAGTATAAGTCAGAGCAACAGTCTGCCATATTAAGAACCTGAAATTGGCCTGATGAGCTGGTTGAAATGGAAAAAGAATAAGCTTTTCAAGTACACAGTTTAGATCCCAAGTAGGCACCACCAGTTTTATAGGTGGACAGATATGTAAATCCCCTTTAAGAAAGCTGCTTGAATTAAGGACAGGTAGAAAATGGAAATCCAAGGATAGACCAGCTGAATTGTCTGGCTAATAGCCCTTGGTAGAGGAGCAAGGAAATTTACAGCACAGTAACTCACTCATATATTTAAGAACTAGAGTCAGCCAGACATTAAAAGGGTCCTGGTTCTTGGAATGTCGCCATATAGAAAATATTTTCCATTTACACATGTATGATTTCCTGGTAGCAGTTTTTTTTAGCCTCCATCAATACCTGCTGCATGTTTTCAGAAAAAATGGTGCCAAAAAGGCATTAAAATTCTATAATCCGGACAGTGAAGTAGGTAAAGTAAAAGCTGAAATTAACTTCCTAGCAAATCCCAGCAAATCTTCCATGTCCACTGAAATGGAAACAGGAAAAGCCAACTGTTTTTTTTTTCTTTTTTTAATTTTTGTTTTATTTTCCTGGTAAACTCCCTGGAAAAGGACAAATTCAAAGCAGAGACACTCTTTTCGACCACAAGCTCCCATTCCCAGCTATGTCATAGATCTTTACCAACCCTTCCCTCCAGATGGGCAAGAGTGATTCTCCTTTGCCTTTTGCTGCATTATCATACTGTATCCACTGTAGTTGATACTCCACCTTATTACTCGCACCTAAGCTTACATTTCTGAGTCATGGTTGGCATATTTATTGACCCAGCTGTGGTTCTCATGCATATTTTGTTTTAGTTGCATTGTTTCTGTTTGTATTGCACCTGACACTTGACTCCGTATGTATAAGTATATTCCTGTGCACATTGTAGAACATTACAGTACAACACAAAAAAATTATAGCACTGCAGAGCACATTTGAACTGTTACATCCTCTAACATAAGAAGTCATATTCCTGTAGCTGGAGTACTGTATTACTCTAGAGTAGTTCATACTCCCTTTGATAGAGCACTCTATGGCATATAATAGCTGCTAGTAATACCTTGAATATTTTCTGTATCCATAATAATCTTTCCCCGAAACCTCAAATATTTCCTACATCAGCCTGTGTCCCTTTCCTTAGCATCATGACACAACAGCTGTTCTCACAACCTCTGTGTCTAGCCAGTTTGCAGTAGGTGTATTAAGTTTGTTCAGTAACTGTCTCATGCTTTCCACGTGTGCATTACAGCTTGATAATTTTTCCATAACCTGTGAAAGATATGAATACTTATTCAGTCTGGAAGGTAAACTCCTGCCAAGAGGTAAGCACCTATCTTTCACAGCACACCACCAGTCACTGCATGCGTTCATACCTTTAATCTATGTTGAAGTTGTTAAATTAACCTTCCAAAGCCTCTTATTCTTCACATTAGAAAATGTCACCCTCACACACACATTGCAATACTTGTTCATGTACCCCCAACACTGCCTCTTCATGTAGCTCCCATATTAGTCATCACTGAGTCAGCCAGAAATTCATAAAGCCATCATAGCCTGCTAGCACTCTGGGAAGTATACTAAGCTATTCTCTGACACACTGGCCGTGCACTCATCAGGCTAGACAAGAACAGGGTGAGTTGAGTTTTGAGGGCCAGAATCCAAGATGCCACAAGGGCCCTTAAACTTGGCAAACATAATTACGACCTGATCGTGACCCTCTTTTCTAAGGGACATGCAGAGAGATATACAGAACTTGCTATCCATATTTTAGAGGCAGGGAAGACATTATTTTTGAGTAACAGCTTGCCTTATTCAACAATGGTGCTCAAATATTAGAACAAGTTAATTGGATTCAACAATTGGCTAAATAGTTGGTATCACTCAAAAGGTATCCAGTATGTCACAACCTGAGATGAGATGGTAGATAAAGTAGTTTGCCAAGGCTTTCACGTACAAGTGAAAACATTTGCAGCCTCAATGGAGCTTTCTTAGGCAGGGTCCACTTACTGGCAATTCCAGCATAACAAATTCATATCAATACAACCTCAATAATTTGAGGCACTCCAGCACATCCATATATAGTTTCCAAAACTTAGTTCCATTGCAGTGAAATTGCTCCCTCTATAATAGGGTTAAATAACTATCATTATTTTATACCTAATGGAAATTGCAAGGAAGTGTCTGTTTTTGTTGAAAACCCCATCATCCCATGTCAGATTTGATTTCCCACAATCTTAACTTAAAGCTCTTGGTAATCCAATTTATGCACAACAGAACCAACTACTATGTCATTTCCTTCTAATGATCCCCATTAGTGCTCCCAGAGGACTGTGATAAATACTGCACTGCACTTGAAAGAATAATTATCAAAGCTAACACCGTCATGTCAGAACACATTAACTGTCCAGCCATTGACTGACATAGGCACAACAAATATAAACAAGCTCAACATTTCTTGGACATTATTAATGCAAATGCCTTTGAGTACATTGTTAAACTCTCCTCTAGGGATCAAAGTACTCTTTATCTATCCCATATGAACCTTGCTGCAGCCTGTACCCAACCCTGTGTTAGTACGTTCCTGAAGCCCCAATTTATATCCCACCCTGTGCCACTACTACCCTGATACAGTCTGACTACAAATCAGTCTTCTTCCTTAAGCTTCTTCGAATCTTCGCCACCAAATGTGTTGGTCTTTAGAAATTTTTATAAGGCTAACCTTCTAAAACCAAGGCAAATTGCCCAACAATCCCTCTCCCCCCATAAATCTGATTGATAAGATTGTCTTTTACATAACTGACATCTACTCACACCTCAGTAGCTCAGTGGACAAGTACAAAGATGACTAAGATTAAACCTATATGGATGAACAGCTATATTAATAAAACTGCATAACAAGAAATAAAGTTTTGAAAAACTCTAAACAATCCCCTTCTCCCACCTCACCTGAAAAAGCATTCAGTCAGACCAGTAAAGATTTTAAGAGCACTTTTCGGAATATAAAACCAATTATGAAATTATTTCAGACACAGAAGTAACGAACATTATAAATTATTCTTCAAATATGTTAGGATAGTGCCCAAACAGTATGTTAACTGGTCTGGAATAACACCATTTAAGCTAACCCAAAGTACATAGCAGATAGGCTGGAAGACAATACTGATTTGACTTTTATCTCACCCACCCATATTATCCCTTCCACTAGCCCAGTGACGCTACTCTTTCCCTAATATCACTAAATCATAAGTCGTAGAATCCTTATCCAAACTAAAGCCAGTGATTCCATGGAGCCTCACAACAACAAACAATGATGCATTTTTTTTAGTACTAAATGTAAACTACCTGAACCCTTTCTCAGCCTTTTCAACATGAAATTTGCCATTTGGTTTGTTTCAGAAGTCTAGAGATCTGCTACAGTGGCACCCCCTACATAATAACTCATCTTCAGACTCTGGAAACTATAGGCCCATCAGTCTCAGCAGCCTTTTATTTAAAACATGGTTGAATTGTATCCAAATGTATAAGTGTAGACTGACCTTTACTCAAACAGATTTAGATTGATGGAGAATAGCTCCTGCTCCTAAACCTTATAAATTTCTTTGAAAATGTCAATCAGGCAATGGACAGTAATCTTTCAGTCTTGACTTAGCCAACACTTTTGATATCATCCCCATGGTAGTTTAATATACAAATATACAAGTAATATAAAATCCTGTATTGTACATTGGGTAGCACACTGGTTGTCTGATAGACCCCAAGTTTTGAAAATTGTGGTATTCTTACAGAATGTAAAACTATAACTAGCATTTCTATGATTAGATAGAATAGTTGTGTAAATTCTTACCTTAACTGTAGATGTCCTTCTCTTCACTGCTGCAGTATTCTTAAACTGAGGGATCTCCTGCCTGAAGGTGACCTTACGTCAGCCAGTATACAAAAGTCTTTTACTACTATAGGGTACATGGGACATCCCGGGTCTATATCATATATTCGAAATTCCAAAATGTTGAACACCATATGTTTGAACTTGGAATTTCAAATATTGAAAATATCGAACACTCAGAATAGTGAATTTTTTCCCAGGGAAAAAATTTGCTGTTCCGAGAAACACACACACAACACAAGCACACCAAAATAAATAAACCACAAACGTACAGTTAACAAAACCCAACCCCACACTAAACCACGCAAACATTACTAACTATCCACTTACCTTTACCCACACCCTAACGCTAAGGTCCGTAACTATCGCACACATACCCTACGAATCTATACACAAACAAACTAATTAATACACACACATACAGTTAACAAAACACAACCCTACACTACACCATACATACATTGCTAACTATCCACTTACCTTAACCCGCACCCTAAC
This sequence comes from Protopterus annectens, assembly GCF_019279795.1. Taxonomy (NCBI): domain Eukaryota; kingdom Metazoa; phylum Chordata; order Ceratodontiformes; family Protopteridae; genus Protopterus; species Protopterus annectens. The sequence continues at coordinate 469,175,732 of NC_056748.1, forward strand.
CCTAAGGTCCGTAACTCTCACACTACAGTGGAGGAAATAGCGAAGCCACGAAACGGCCCACCGAAATCTTTCCCTAGGTAGGATTTCGATGTTCTGGGGCTTCGCTATTTTCACCATTCGATATTTTGGGTTCAATGTTTTCATGTTCGGCGTTTTACCTCTTCAGAATTTTGATATAGACCCTGGGCATTGCACATAGGCTACTGTGGGACTGCCTTACCTACCAAGACCATAAGGTGCAACACTCAACAACCAAATTTTCTATACATTGGAGACTCAATATTGAGGCCCACAGATGTCCCACTCACCAGGTTGGACAAGGAGAAAGTCACATCAGCTGCCTGTCTGGTGCCTGGATTCGTCAGATCACACATGCACTCAAGTCTCTCAGCAGCAAGTACCATTATAACTCTGTCATAGTTCATGTTGGAGTCAGCAACCTAAGCTATACCTCACTGGACTATGTGAAGAGAGACATGATTGAGCTCTCTGAGTACATGTCCCAGACAAGTATGTCCCTAGCCTTGAGCAGCACACTACCCTCACCTACATTGATGCCACAGTATGATTGATTTCAGTAATTGGTTTAGTTATTGGTGTCATTCAAAAAGGATCGACTTTCTACCAGCCTGGGAAGCCATGGCTGACAAACCTTGCTTTGCCAGAAACATTTTGAACCTGGCACCTCTAGGCTTTTGGCTGCTGGCAAAGTCTCTTTCCTCCTACATAGTATCTTTTTAGGCAAAGTCTCAAAAACAAACTCACTGACGTGAAATTTGCAATCATAACAAAAGAAGGGTCATGTTGCTAAATGCTAGGAGCTTAAACCAAAAACTGCACACCCTGGAAGCACTTCCATCAGTGAAAGATATAGATGTCTGTGCAGTCACAGAAACCTGGTTGAAGGCCTCGGACAGATCATGGCCTTGCAAGGCCTACAATGCCTTCCATACCTTCCGACCGCAAAATGAACATGTGTAAACCAAAGGAGGCTGTATTTCAATCTATATTAGAGATAAATCACTTCCCATCTAGTTAGACTGGACACCTCCATGGAGTTATTCCAAGTTCAGGTTATGGTAGGTAAGACCCCTATTCAAGTTGTAGCCATTTATAGATCCTCCTCCATGGGTCATGACACGCACAAAGTCTACTTGACGAACTGGAGAAAATTGAAATATTACCAAACACTCTGGTTCTGGGGGATTTCGGTTATCCCAACATCAACTGGGTAACCAACGCTAGCCCTAATGCAAAAGTTCCTTGACTTTGTTAACTCAAATACCCTGGAACAAATTGTTTGTACCCCAACAAGAGGAGCAAACATACTACATCTGGTCCTCACTAACATGTCAAATGGATACACTATCGCAACTATCAGACCCTCAGTTAAATCTGACCATAAATCAGTGACCTTCAAGCTGACACTAACACCAGAACTCACAAAAGGTGAAATCAAACTAAAATACTTCACCAAGGTAAACTGTACCCTCCTAGGTGAAGGTATAAATGCATTCTGAGCCCCACCCCCAACTGGAAGTGGTAACCACACCAAAGCTTAAACCAAAGCCCTGTACAATCACTTGCATAAGAGTATAGACTTGGCTGCACCAGAAAGAATCAAAGCTAGAGCCCCAAGTAAAACCAAACTGCTATGGTGGACTTCTAGCATCAACAAACTTTACAATAAAAGCAAAAAGTTGCTGTCCATGAAAACAAAGGTGAGACCACAACAATGGAAAAGCACCCTCAACAGGCAAATAAGACAACTTGTCAAATCCTCTAAGGGCCTTGACTAGCTAGCACAGCCAAGGAATAACCATAAGGCCTTTTATAGCTACATGCATAACGTAAAAGGTAGTACCCAAGCATGTGCATAACTAGTGGCCAACAGTATCACAACACTGACCCCACAGGAAAAATTTCACCCCATCCTCACCAAATCTATCACAAACCTTGCCCAAAACTCCCCCCCTGTCCTACATATCTGAAGATCAGGTCTTCAAAGCCTTGTCCAAGGCAAAACACACAGCATCTGAGGGACCAGACGGCATCCCAGGCTACCTTCTAAACAAGATAAACATGAACTAGCATCACCTTTAAGTACCCTTTTCAATCTTAGTCTAACCACAGTCTGTGTTCCTGCGGAATGGAGAACAGCAACAGTTATTTCCCTCCACAAAGGTGGCCTAGCAACAGACCCTGGGAATTACAGACCCTTAACCCTGACCAGCCTCATCTTGTAAGCCCATGGAATGTATCATTATGGACCTCATAAATAAAGACATAGGCAACCTCCAAACTTTGGATCCTACCCAATTCGGCTTCATCAAGGGCATATTTTGCATGTTAAATCTTGTGGATTTTTTATAGATGTGACCAAAGGCCACTGATGAGGGTAAATCTTTGCACACAGCATACCTCAAATTGGCAAAGGCTTATGAGAAAATCCAACACTCAGGCATTACCGATAAACTTAGCAAACTGAATGTAAACCCCTTCGTTGTAAGATGGGTTGCTAACTGGCTCACAAATTGGACACACCCTATTAAAATGGGCAACTCCACATCAACCAGCAGACCTGTTACAAGTGGGGTGCCACTGGTAATCAATCAGGACTAGGGCCACCCATTCCAGGGAACCTAAATATGGCCAGTGACTTAAATAGGACATACTGGACGGACAGATTTATCTCCCAGTGACTACCACATCTTTAGAATAGGTTACCTATTCATGTGAAACAGAGCACCTCTATGACACTGTTCAAAAGGAAACTGGACAAGTAGATGCGGCACCGTAAATACTTACCGGGAATAGCGCCTACAACCTTTCTGGACATAGGCAGTCATTACTAAATGCAATCTTGGTATTAATTAACATTTCTATGGCATTACATTGGGATGAAATGGCTAGGCTTGAAATGACCTCTGGGTCAATAGCCTAATAATTTCCTATGATCCTATGAGTAATCATCTTTTGGCCCCAGTTAGTGTTTGCCATGTAACTCGCCTTGTTCAACTCTTATCCAGTTTATAATCTCTCACTAATGACTGAACCTTGGTGTGCTGACATACAGATCCTCTCCAGTTGAAACAAAATAATTTGGAAGTAATATTTCATAGAATAAGTTATTCATAAATTGTCAGATTTATGTCATGCAAGACTGAAGACCAGGTGACATAATCTCAGAGAATCAGAAAACTAAAAAGGAAATTCATGACAAATGACCTTCCCATGATACAAATACATATAACCAACAAAACATAATGGCAACTGGGATGAAAGGAGATGCTGCCAGCCCAGCTAGCTGGAATTTTGTAAATAATTATATGTCACTGGTGAATATCAAAATGATTTACACAAGATGCTTTTGTTACAAGTATATTAGAACTGTATGTCATGTATATATCAAACGGCTAGTACAGACGTGTGTGTTGAAAATGGTATTTGCAGAGTGCTGTTGGAAATGTAGCCACAGTGTGCTCTACTGGAAGAGAACAGAAATGTACATTACTATTGTAAATGTTTAAATGTATATATTTTAATAGTGGGAACTGGATTACAGGAGGTTAACTTCAGAAAAATAACTGAAATCAAATTATTTTATGGCTAGGCCATAAAAGATGGTATCTTTCAGTTTTTAATACAGCAAGAGACACAATGTCTGTACTAGGAAACATTCTGTATTGTCTCTAGGGTGAATTAATTACTAGTCTTGAAAGCATGAAGGAATGCAATTGTTTTATGACTGCCAGCATCTGCCAGAGATCTGAGGAGAAGACCTTGTCTGTATATTCTTACAGGTAGATGCTAAATACTGCCAGCTTCATCAGATGACAAGAAATGAAGTCATTCTGCAAGCTATCCCATAAGTTGTATTTTATATATTAATTTGAAAAGTCTCTTAGTGAGATAGAGCATTTTTTATTCTGTCTTGGACCTGACAACAACTAGAAGATCCATTCACTACATCTGTCCTGCTCTATTAGTAAGTTCTTAGGTTAAAGTAATTCTTTTAGATACAGTCAGAACTATAGTAAAGCTTAGTTTAGATGTTTTATTTGAGACTGTACTGCAATGTTATTTTAAATACTTCCTGTGATTTTGAACTCTGATATCACGGTGAATATATATCTAGTATTGTCTTGTTCTTTTATTATTTATTAAATATATCTAAATCTTTCATTGTGGCTGATCTGTGTAGTGATATTTAAGTTTTGAGAATACTTGCATGTCTATTTGGTGACACTGTGTGGGCCATCCGGGTCTATATTATCAGATCAAAACTTTCAGACTCTGAATACCATATGGTCGACACCATATGTTCGAAGTTTGAAAATTTCAAATCCTAAAAAAACAAAAATAAAACAAAAACAGGAAACCTGAATTAAGGGTTATATGGAGGGGAGCAAGCCCCTATGCACCCCAAACAAGCCTGCTACTTAAATATACCAACTCTGAAATCGCACTACGTTGAAGTAAAAAGAAGAATTTCCTACAGCGATCTCCGTTCACACTTACAATGTTTTCGAACATTTGGTGTTGCCCCAAATGGTGTTTGAATATTGAAATCATCGCTGTGATAATATAGACCCGGGCCATTCATAATAGCCTTGCTCTTGGTCAAACTACCATTTGTGTTAATATTAATATTACACAGTAAGATTGGACACCCTTTGTTAAGGGCATTAAAATAACTGATAAGGAGTTACTGATGGCAATAATAACTACCTTATATTCTGGGCAGAAGGGGACATAGCTAGTAAACCTGTGCCATCCTTTCCCAGGTGTGTGCATGTGTGTGTGTGTAAATCAAACCTCAAAGTGTGTGTGTCAGCTTACTTGGGCAGGGACATGGAGCACTGGTTGGACAGAGAGGATCCTGGGGGTCTTGGCTTGGTCAATCAGGTGAGATCTCAACTCTATCGCTGTGCCAGTGCGGAGTCTTATTGGAGATCTGGAGGAAGAGAGAAACCAGCCCCAGACTAACTCTGGTCTCTGTGTGCTCTTAAGGGAAATTGCACTTGATGCAAAGAGCTGCATCTGGAAATACTGTGTGTGTACTTGCCATCTTCCCAGTGTATGTCCACCACTGGTGCCATTGGTGAGGATTGAGGCTCCTTTGTTAGCGGTCCAGTGGTGGGACACCACATATTGTTTGGCAGTGGTGGGATATCCACATCACATATTGGTTGGCAGTGGTGGGATATCTACATCACATATTGGTTGACAGTGGTGGGATCACAATGTCGCATACTGGGATTCAGTGGTGTGAATATTGAACTCTTGTAGCCTGTAAACTGTGGTCACTAAATAAGGTGTTTGTACTCTCAAGGAACCACACAATAGACATTCAGAGTTTCATATCACAATAGTTTTATTTATTTTTTGTTAGCTTAGTCAGTCAGGGAGAGCAGGCAAGGATATCAGTGGAGGATTATGCCAAGCTGACAAGGAACCAGTTGGCTGAGATGTGCCTAGCAAAAGGACTGGGTCATGCCAACCTGATTAAAGGAGAAATGATTCCAGCCTTAATCAAAGCTGCATCGCAGACCAGCAACCAGGAGGGCAACCATACTGGCCTTGAGGATATACAACTCTCAGAAAATGGACAGTTCAACTTTTCCTCAGAGGACTTAAAAATCCATCTGGAGTTAAAGGCACTTGAACTGGTACCAAACATTTGGAAGTAGAATCAGCAGAGAGACTGTGGTGTTTGTAAGATGAAAAAAATGAGAGGCAGAGGCAACATGAAAAGGAGATGCTGACTCTGGCACGGTCATGGAGGTAAAGGGGAAAGGAAATAACCAAACCCCAGAAGGAATAAAGGTCAGTAAATTTCTTTCACAATTTGCAGAGGGTGAACATTTTGATAGTTTTATTCATATGTTTGAAAGGGTTTGTAAACAGTATAATGTTGACCAAGGGCTCTGGGTACATTTCCTGACCCCCTTACTCCATGATAAAGCTGTAACTGCTGTTTCTAAATTGCTTGATGCTGATTGCTTAAATTATAATACTGTTAACAATTGTTTTAGTGTTTTAAGTTAACACCTGAAGCTTATAGAAAAAAAGTTTCTTGAGCATAGACATAAGGCAGATGAAAGTGTGTGTGAGTATATTGCTGACTTAAGCACTTATTTTCATAGGTGGGTCAGGTCACCATTTTTGAAGGGCTGTCAGACCTTTTCATGAGGGAACAAGCCCTTAGCACTTTGCCTGAGGATGTGAGAATCTGGTTGGCAGACAGAGAATGTAGCACCTCAGATTAGTTGGGAAAAAAGGGAGACCTATACCTAGCAAGCAGGGCATCACTGCACAGGAAAGGAATATCCAGTGTTGCACATGGGTCTAAGGGAACCCATGGTGTGCAGCCTAAACTACCCCAACAGGCTCCGTCAGTAACAGGGGAAACCATTAGTTCAGGTACATGGCTAGGATCAAGGGTTAAATGTTTTAAATGTAACCAGTGGGGCCATGTAGCATTTAGATGTCCATGGAGGCAAGGTGGGGAAAAAAGGTAGGGGAACCAGTAAGTGGGAATGACAGAATGCCAGCAGTAAGTTGTCTAGAGACAACAAGGGTACCAAACTACCACAAGAGTTATATCCTATCTTAGTAGATGGGAAACAGGCCACTGGTAAAAGAGATGCAGCCTCTGACCTAACCATTGTGAATCCTGCAATGGTTAAAGAGGAGCACTACTTGCTTGGGCAGTCTACTGCAGTGAGAGCTTTATCAGGGACCCCATTCCAAATACCTTTGGCTAGGGTTCACCTTGACTGAGAGGGTGGAAAAGGAAGGAAGCAAGTAGGTGTGTTTTAGGATATCCCTGCAGATGTCCTGAAAGGGAATGATCTTGATAATGCAGTACCTTGTGTGTATGCGGTTACATGCAGTCAGGCTTGGAGAGAAGCATGTGAGACTGGTAGCCTGGGGGGGGGGACCCAGACAGTCTGCATGCTTGAAGCCAGGACTGGTGAGGTGGTTACTTCAGGGAGGGAGCTACCTTGTAGCAGGGAGACTAAAGGTGAGCCACAGCTGCTGATGGGTACTGATGTTCCTTTAGACAGAGTGACTGCAAGGGCAGAAGTAGTACCAAGGCTGGCAGTGAGGCATCGCTGTCAGAGGATACCAGACTTCCTGTGGAAGAGGAGCTGAGAAGGGTTACAAAGAGAGAGTTGAGATAGGCTTAGCTCTCAGACCCTACATTACAAGGCTTGAGGGAGGTAGCCAGGGAGGCACCTGATTCTCAAGAAAAGGGGGGAATCTGTATACTGGGACAGAGGGTTACTATATAGAGAGTGGACCCCTGAGGGAAGGCTAGAGGGTGAGGTAATACAGCAATTGGTAGTGCCGAGAGCCTACCATCTGCCATTTCTAGCCATAGCCCTTGACATTCCCTTTGCAGGTCATATTGGCATAACACTTGCCAAGAGACATATTATGCAGAACTTTTATTAGCCTGGGATTTCCAGGGATGTAACAGGGTACTGCAGGACCTGCAAGCAGTACCAAATGGTAGACAATGCAGGAAACAAGATGAAAGCTCCTTTGATGCCTTTGCCTGTGACTGAGGAGCCATTTCAGGGGGTAGCTATGGATATTGTGGGGCCTCTGAGTACCCCAAGTTCCACAGGGAGGAAGTATATCCTAGTGGTAGTAGATTATGCTATCAGATACCCTGAGGTGGTGGCTATGTCCTCCATTGAGGCAGAAAAGGTGGCAAATGCTTTGTTAGAGATTTTCAGCAGGGTAAGTTTCCCAAAAGAAATATTGACTGTCAGAGGTGCCAATTTCATGTTAGACATGCTGGCTTGTCTGTAGAAACACTGTGGGATGAAGCACCTAAAGACCACCCCCTACCATCCCCAGACTAATGGTCTGGTGGAGAGTTTAAACTCTACACTAAAGACTATGCTATGAGCATTTGAAGATCAGTTTAAGAGTGTGTGGAACAAATATTTGCCCCTTCTGTTGTTTGCTTACAGAGAGGTGCCCCAGGAATCCACAGGTTTTTTAGCCTTTGAGTTGCTGTATGGACATAGGGTGAGGAGACCTGTAGATTTGATTTGCGATGAGTGGGAGGATGAATGTGAATCCCGCAAGGAATCTGTTGTGGCATATGTCCTAAACCTCAGGACAAGGCTCATGGGTTTTGCCCGGGAGTACCTGGCAGAAGCCCAATACCAGAAAAAGGTCTGGTATGACAGGAATGCTCGAGCTAGAGAGTATGCTACGGGCCAGCAGGTTATGGTTCTCATTCCTGTCAGACACAATAAGCTACAGGGAGATTGGGAAGGACCCTTCAGAGTGGTAAGGAAGTTCAGTGATGTTAACTACATGGTAAAACTGCTAGGCAGGAGGCAGGGGCACAAACTGTACCATGTTAACATGATGAAACCTTACCATGATAGAGAGGCCCCTGTGCTAAGTATGTGCAGTAGTGGGTGGGAGGAGTCTGAGGGGATCTATGGCTACAGCAAGCCAGCCAGCAAAATCCAAAATTACTATGGTGGAGCATAGGATCGCAGGCATATGATATTACAGTGCAGCACTGTACTGGGGACAGCAATGTCAAGGCAGCTGGAATCTCAAGACAGGGAATGGGGTAATGTATTCCCAAATAGGCTTATTCCTCTCAAGCAGTGTTACTCAAAGGTCACTTGAAAAACTAGTTTTAGTCTTTGAGGGGGGAAAAAGTGTGACTAAAGACTGCCATCCAAGCTAACTGGAATTTTGTAAATAATTATATGCCATTGGTGAATATCGTAATGATTTATACAAGATACTTTTGTTACAAAGATATGAGAATTGTATGTCATGTGTATATCACACTGCTTGTACAAACATGTGTTGAAAAGGGTATTTGCAGAGTGCTGTTGGAAATGTAGCCACAGTGTGCTCTACTGGAAAAGAACAGAAATGTACATGCAGTATAATAGATGTTTAAATGTATGTATTTTAACAGTGGAAACTGGATAATAAGAGGTTACCTTCAGGAAAAATAACTGAAATTAAATTACTTTATGGTTAGGCCATAAAAGATGGTATCTTTCAGTTTTCAATACAGCAAGAGACACAATGCCTGTAGTAGGAAACTTTGTATTGTCTTTAGGGTGAATTAGTTACTAATCTTGAAAGCATGAAAGATTACAATTGTTTTATGACTTCTAGCATCTGCCAGAGATCTGAGGAGAAACCCTTGTCTGTATATTCTTACAGGTTGATGATAAATACTGCCACCTTCATCAATGGTTGTTTTGTGCCTGGGAGCTAAAAGTCAGACGACAAGAAATTGTTATTCTGCAAGCTATCCCAGAAATATTATTTTAGATATTAATTTGAAAAGTCTCTTAGTGAGACAGGGCATTCTGCATTCTATCTTGGACTTGATGACAACTAGAAGATCTATTCACCACATCTGTCCTGCTCAATTAGTAACTTCTTAGGTTATAGTAATTCTTTTAGATACAGTCATGAATATAGTAAAGCTTAGTTTAGATGTTTTGTTTATTTATTTGAGGCTATACTGCAATGTTATTTTAAATATTTCCTCTGATTTAGAACTCTGATGTGACTGTGAATATATATGTGGTATTGTCTTGTTCTTATATTATTTATTATTAAATATATTTAAACTTTTCATTGTGGCTGATCTGTTTAGAAATATTTATGTTTTGAGTGTACTTGCATATCTGTTTGGTGACACTGTGTGGGCCACTCCTAATAGCCTTGCTGTTGGTCAAACTACCATTTCTGTTAATATTAATATTACACAGTAAGATTGGACACTGTCGCTTATCCCTCTCTAACATAGATGACAAGCAAGACAGGGTGTTTCATTTAGATGGTTTGTTACATAGAAACACATCAGGATGGACAGCAGCACCATAAAATATAAACAAACTGATTAACAGGCAGACCTTGCATACATACATGCTTACATCTCAACAGCTTACCAGAAAATGACAGTCAGGCTCGCATGTGCTCATACACTTGTGCAAGCCCTTCAATAGCTTCTTAAAGGTACATGCACACGCATTGATCTGCATCCTCCCTTTTAAAAAGATTGCCCTTAGCTGAAAATAACATTGGAGTTAGACATGCATTATTATAGACATTAGAAACAAACACATTGTTCATGTCCAAATTGCCATGTATCTGTAACTTGGTTTGGAGATGCAACCAGATCTGGTGACATAACAATATGGACTGGGTTTAGCAAAAGAAAAAGTCTTCGGTGAACAGCTTGACTCTGGAAATTCTGGATTCATCACAGGAATGGTAATATTCTCTGGAACTTCCTGTGGAACAGGAACACTGGATAACTCACTCTGAGATAAGGAGTCTTTCTTTCAGGCTATGTGCTGTGGCATAGGCTCGTACACTGGCATCAAATGTTTCTGATTCTTCCTAAGCTCTACTTCTTGTGATTCCATGATGTACGATCTCTGCTCTGGGCAAATATTCTTCACGACTCCAATCAGATCATAATCTTTGGACGTCTGCATCCTTACCACTTCTCCATCTCGTAATGGATTGAGAGGTTTGCTGGTCTTGTAGTAGGACTTCTGTGTTAAACACTTCAACAGGTTGTTTTTCACTGACCTGTTGTTCTTGACACATGGAACCAACAACTTTATACTGATCGGTAATGTGTTTCTGTTTTTCTCGACAGAAGTCTATGAGCAGGAGAACCAAGATGTTTATCATGAGAAATATTTCTGAGATTAAAGAAATTCAGGAAAACATCACAATTGTCTCATTTTGACTTTTCTAGTAACTGTTTTGTACTTTGAACTGCACATTCTGCCAAACCATTTGACTATGGATACACTGGGATACTCATGACATGAGTAAAGTCCCATTCTTTGGCACATCTTTTGAACTATTGGCTTGCAAACTGCATGCCATTGTCAAAAATAACTTTCTGTCGACTACCATAGACTGCAAAAAACATGGAAAACATCACTATTGTCTCATTTTGCCTTCTCTAGTAACTGTTTTGCACTTTGAACTGCACATTCTGCCAAACCATTTGACTGTGGATACTCTGGGCTACTCATGATATGAGTAAAGTCCCATTCTTTGGCACATCTTTTGAACTGTTGACTTGTAAACTGCATGCCATTGTCAAAAATAACTTTCTGCAGACTACCATAGACTTCAAATGACACTTCAACTTAGTAATGACAGTACTGGATGCTAGGTTAGGAAGTAGGACAATCTCAAACCAGTTGAATTAAGAGTCTACTAACACCAAATAATGTTCACCATTCCACTTGAAGATATCAGTGGCTACTGTTGACCAAGGTAGTTCAGGAATCTGGTTTAGCGGAAGTGGTTCCTTCTGTTGATGTGGCTTAGTGCTATTACCACAGAACAAGATAAAAGTACTCTTTCAATGTCTTGTGACATAAATTGCCAAAATATTAGTCCTCGTTCCTTCTTTTGGTAGAATCGGTTCCTGGGTGACCACGATGCAAGACAGTAATGTACTCTTGTTGAAAGGACTTTGGAACAATTACTTTCAGCCCTTTCAGAATGATACCTTTGTCAGACAAAATCTCACCTTTGTATGGAAAATAAGGTTGCACTTCTTGAGGTAAATTAGATTGCTTTAATGGCCATCCTTGATTGATAAAATGGTTAAGCCTTTGTAAAACTGGATCTGTGGCTGTGTGATCTCTTAGCTCATCAAGACATGGAAGAAAAAGTTCTCACTTCCATGACTTCAAAATCAAGGTTTTCATTCTCATGTTTTTCATTAGTGTTTCTGGGTGATCTGGACAATGTATCAGGGAGATAAGTTTGCCTTTCTTATAGACCAGAGTGAAATTATACCTTTGCAATCTCAACATCATGCATTGCAGTCTGGCTGGATTTCTCAAGACAGTGACTTAGACGTTGGTGGTCTGTTTCGATTTGGATAGGTCTACCATAAACATAATCATGGAACTTCGAACATGCAAACACAATTGCCAAAAGTTCTTTCTTGATCTGAGCATACTACATTTCAATTTGGGTAAGAGTTCTCAACGCAAAGGCAATAGGCTGACTCTCTTGTAGAATGACTTCATCAAGACCAAATCTGAAGCATCGCATGAAAGAATTACTGGCTTGTGAATATCATAATATCTGAGAGTTGTTGGACTATCAGTTCTCTTTTTCAGGACATCAAATTCTCTTTGGTGCTGTTCTAACCAAGGCTATGATACATCTTTTCTTGTCAGCTATCTGAGTGGTGCTGAAAGTTGGTTCAAGTCTGGAATGAACTTGCCTAGATAGTTAACCATACCAAGAAAACATTGCAGGGCTTGAACATTATCTCGAGCTGGCATATCGAGAATGGCTGCTTGCTTAGAAAGGTCTCTTCGTAGGCCTGAACTGGTAAATAAATGACAAACATAAGTAATGTCTTGTAGCTTAAATTTGCATTTCTGTGGGCTGAGCTTAAGATTCACATGATGTGCTCTTTCCATAATTTTTCTGAGGTTTCTGTCATGCTCAGCTTCACCGTTACCTCCTACTAGTATCTCTACTATAATAGCACAAGGATACACAGAAAAAAGTTGTTCCATTGCACATTGAAAGACTTCACTTGCAGAATTTATCACAAATGGCATTCTCAAAAATATGTACCTTCCAAATGGAGTTCTGAATGTAGTTAGGATTGATGATTTCTTGTCAAGATGAATTTGCCAAAATGAACTATTTGCATCTAAGACAGAAAAAAGTGGCATTTGGCATCAGAACTGCAACTTCTTCGACTAAACACATTAGATGATGAGGTCTTTTTTAGTGCTTTGTTTAAATCTCATAGATCAATACATATTCTGATATCATCTGAGCTTTTCTTATGAGCTACCATCATGGAAGATACTCATTCAGTTATATTTGATGAACCTACTGGACAAATCATACCTTGCCGCACCATTTTATCCAGCTCGGCTTTGACTCTGTTCTGCATGGCTATTGGAACTTTTCGAGCTGGCTTGATAATTGGACTGACATCTGGGTCTAACTTCACGGAGTACACATCTGAAAGCTTGCCTAGTTTGTCTTCAAAAAGATCAGCATAGGTAGAAAAAATACATTGGGTGAAATTAGAGTAGTGGTCTTTTAAACTAACTTAATGGACTTCCTTGTTAAATGAAAGCAGTCCCATTTTCAAACTGTCTCTGAGCCCTACTAATTACTAGATGTGCTTCTTGCAACATAAAATAACAAGTCATAACATCTCCCAGCAGATTAACATGAAAGTACTACTGAGTCTGAATTTCTTCACCACAATAACCAACAAGCTTCACACACTTTGCCAAATCAAGCCTTTTACCATGACACACATTAGCAAATGCTGTTGATATAACATTGCATTTGGAACCTGTGTCAACTTTGAGCTCTTTGGGAATTCCATTCATCTGAACAGTACAAAATACTTCATTCTTTGCCCATAAATCTACTGCATTAACTGTTTCATTAAGCACTGACACACCATCAACATAAAGAATAGGGCTGCAGCTTTCTAATTGATCAACTCAATCTTTGAATGTTCCCTTTTAATAAAATAATGTGGGCCTTTTGATTTACAAAACCTTTTGAAATGACTCCATTGATTGCATTTGTGGCATTGCTGGCCAAAAGCTAAACATTTTCCCTTTTTAGATTCATAGGTAGGTACTAGGCCATCTGCCCGAAGGCAATTATAAGCCTAGCCGGAATGTGTTGGCTTTCGCTGCCCCCTTAGATTAGTTCCCTGTGCCTCTGTCTAGCAAAGCCATTGAAGTGATCCCTGGGGTAAACTTTCTGTTTCCCATCCACTTGTCAAGGTTTCTCTTGAAGAGGGTTAGCGAGGAGCTCTGCCTAATGTAGATTGGAATCTTGTTCCAAAGCATGGGAAGTCTCTGGGACAGGAATCTATCCCTCCAGCATGTCCTATTTATTGTTGTGATGAGGTTTAGATACCTAGAGCATGTGACTCGAGGGGATATGGTTTTCTTTAGGTGGAGCATGTCCATCAATTCTGGGTTGGACATGGCCTTGTATGTCAGGCAGAGATCACCTCTGAGTAGGTGGTATGCAACCAAGTACAGCTGGAGTTTCTTCATTCAAGCTGTATAGGGCATCTGTTTGAGGCCAGTGATCCTCTTGGTGAGGTACTTCTGTGGTCTTTCCAGCTGTTTCAGGTGTCTTGTAAGGTACATCCCAAATGGGGCATTGTACTCTATGATGAGTCTGATGAGTGATACGTAGAGGGGAACAATGACCTCTTTTGATCTAGATGCAAACCCTTTGGCAATGTGATTATCAAAGGAGAAGTTACTATCTAATTGGGTCCCCAGATCCCTTATTACATCTTCCATATTTAGGGGGCTACCACCTATGTGGTAGTTTGTGCGTACTTTGTTTTTTCCAAAGGGGATGACTATGCACTTTTTGGCATTTAGCTTGAGGCCGTGGTTTTGACACACACCAGGTATCTGTCTCAGTAAGACCCTTTTGGAGGATGTCTGTGTCTGCCAGAGAGTCAATTATAGCCCCTAGTTTTCAGTAGTCTGCGAACTTGGTCAGCCATAGTCCTTTTGTGCTTGCCTGTACCTCTGAGAAGTATATGCCGAACAGAAGGGGTCCTAGGACTGAGCCCTGGAGAATGCCACTTGTAACAGGTTTAGAGTCGGACCTAGCAACTGTTACCGTGTAGGTTCTATCTGTGAGCCAGTTGGCAACCCATCTCGTGATGTAAGGGTTTATGTTCAGGCTGGTGAGCATGTCTATAATACCTGAATGGGAAATGGTGTTGAAGGCCTTTGCGAGGTCTAGGTAGGCTGTGTGTACCACCTTTCCCTCGTCTATAGCCTTGGTAATGGTCTCAAAGAAGTCCACCAGGTTTAGGAGGCATGATCTGCCCTTAAAGCCGAACTGGGTAGGGTCCAGTGTTTGGAGGTTACCAATGTCTCTGTTTGAGATCCATGATGATGCGCTCCATAGCCTTGCAAACCAAGCTAGTCAGACTTATAGGGTGATAGTTCCCAGGGTCTGTTGTGATTCCACCTTTGTGGAGCAGAATAACCATTGCTGTGCACCACTCGATGGGCATGTAGCCTGTGGAGAGGTTGAGTTTGAACAGTGTGTTTAGGTGAGGGGTTAGTTCATCTTTGAGCTCATGTAGGACACAGCCTGGGTCAACATCCAATCCCATTGATGCTGTGTTTTTGGCTTTGGAGAAGGCTGTTTTAACCTGAGTGTCTGTGATTTCAGGGGCACTACATTCTTCTGGTATGGTTATTTTGGGGGTGAGAGGGTGGTGAAGTTTGCACTGAACCTGTCTGCCAGGATGTTGGTGATATCAGTCGGTTCAATGTATTTTGTGCCATTCTGCACCAACTCTGAGCAGATCTGAGAATTGGCACTTAGATTCTTAACATAGCTAAAGAATGCCTTGTGGTTATCTTTGGAGTCCTTGGCAATTTTTCTTTCGAAGCTAGCCTTGGATGATTTTATAAGGGATCATAGTTTTTTGCTGATACTGATCAGGGATGTATTTCCTGGGATTTTACTCTTTTCTGTACTAGTTTTCTCCTTCTATTGTATTGCTTGTTTATGGCAGGGATCCACCAGACTGGTTTCCTTTTCTTGGAGGAGTGAGTCTCAGTTTTGCTTGGGATAGCATGATCCATGCATTCTTGTAGGTGCCCATAGAGTGCATTAGTAAAGGATTTTCTAGCTTGGACAGCATTATCCTTTGGCATGGGGGCTTTGAAACTTTCCACCTCAGTCTTAAGTAATGTGAAGTTTGCTTTGGAAATGTTTTCCACGGTCATTTCTTTGACCAGGGGTAGGGGCAGAATGTGGATATCCAGAGTGATTAGTTTATGGTCAGATCTAATCAGCGAGGGGTTGAACTCCGGTGTCGAACACCAGTCGCCCATGTTGGTGATGACCAGGTCCAATATATTGTCACCTCTGGTGGGGGTGTTGACCAGTTGATCCGGGGCATTTGAGTTTATAAATTCTAGGAAATATTGGGCAAGGGAGTTAGTACTTGAGTATTTCTCCTAGTTAATGTTTGGGTAATTGAAATCACCCAATATCAGGGTGTTTGGTAGGACCTTTGTTTCCCAGTGTTTCCAGAAATGCGGAATGGGGGTCATGGGACATGGGGGATGATCTGTAGCAAGCTACAATTTGAATTGCAGTTTTTCCCATTGTTAGTTGCACGTGGATGATCTCTGAAGCATCGTGCTGTGCCACTCACCTGAAGGTGTGGGTATCCTTGATGAATATGGATACACCTCCGCCTTTTGTATTTCGGTCCAGGTTTTGTGGCAGAAATGCATGGTATGAGTTGTAGCCTGGTAGTGCTGGGGTGCTCTCTGGAGCCTTAAACCAGGTTTCTGTTACTGCACATATATCAATTTTCTCCATACTGAGGAGTGCCTCGAGTGCATGCATTTTGAGGTCTAAACTTCTGGCACTAAGTAGCATTACCCTCAGTTTTTTTGTTATTTGTGCTGTTTACGGTGGTGAGTTTGTCTTTTGAGCCTTGCCTAAAAAAGGCACTATGGGGGTGGCAAGAGCCTTTGCCAGTATTCGAAAGCCTAAGGGTGACAGGTGCAAGCCATCTCTAGTGAAGCAGAGTGGCTTGTTGAGCATGTCATCCCAGGCAGACAGACACTGGATCCCCTTTGAATGACACCAGAAGCTTAGCCAATTGTTGAAATTGATAATTTTTTTCTTTATACCATGGTATCATTCTTGGTGAGGGCAGGGTGCTACTCAGGGTCAGGGTCATACCAGCCTGGGCTATGTGATCAGAGAGCTCCTTCATGTCTCTTTTCATGTACTCCAGGGAGGTATGGCTCAGATCATTCACACCAACATGGACAATGACAGTCATATTTGTACTTGTTCTGGAGTGACGTGAGTGCTTGTGTTATGTGGCAGATCCTGGCACCTGACAGGCAGCTAACAGTAACCTTCTCCTTGTTCAGCCTAGTGAGTGGGACATGTGTGCCTGACTATAGCGTCATCTATTACTAGTGTGTTGGGTATGTTATCTTGCCATAAGGGCTGTGATTGCGTGGCACACTGGTTTTGTGAAGTATGTGTTTCATGGTTTGTGTTGGGGGATGGAGGTTGCTTGGATGTCTGCTTTGGAGGTCTCTGTTGCTTTTGCAGATTTTTATTTAGAGCCTCCGAGTATTTTTTTGTGTATGTGTGTTTCTTGTTGGTGCTGGTTTCATAGGTCTATGTGAGACTGATGGTGTGATGCAAGTAATTCCATTCTCCTCTTGATTGTCTGGTCCAGTCTTAGGTTGAGAGACCTTAGACTTCAGTTTGGCTGTATAATTTCATCTCTCGCATGTATTAGTGTCTGGTGGTAGGAGGAGAGGGTTGTCTGTGTACATGAGGCAGTTGTAACATTGCCTCAAAATGCCCAGATTCACCAGTTGGACCAGAGAGTACACCTGAAGTTGCCCTTTGGACATGCCTGGATAGGTACAGTGAACTGTTTTACTGATTGGCTAGTAAGGTCGAATAGAGAGCCTTGTCCTTCTCTACAGTATAGGGGGGTCTAGTGTTTGCTATCAGTTTTGAGCAAGTGCCAGGCTGAGAAGTGAATGGTTTGAGTGCTTAAGTTGAAAGTTTGTCTAGTTTCAAGGGAAAAATTGAACAGTAGGCTTTGTGGAGCTGGGAATAGTTATACCCTAGCTAACTGGTGCTGCCCAGTGCGCAAAACTGCACAAATGCTGGTTTTATAGCAGGGAAATGAAAGAGATAGAAATTAGCCCAAAATGGCCAATAAGCTACTAATTTCTGAGCTGAAACCACTCCTCCAGGGACAAATAGGGCTGCTCAAAGCTCCCCTCTCTCACAGGTGAACAAAGAAACTTCCTTCTATCCAAGTAAGGTATGGGCAAACACAGAAACTTGTAACACAGCCCTGAATTCAGCACTAACCTGATAACTGGACTATACTAGCTTAGAAAGCCAGGAAAACAAGTACATTTTTTTGTTTTTTTTTTCCAGAAAATAAAGCGGTTACAATAAAAAAAAAACACACTTTAAATGCACAGAAATGGCTATCACACTAGAGCGTGTAGCCTACAACAGTTAAACAGGTAATTTAAACACAAAAATGACTTTGTTAAAGTGCAGGCAGTATAATAACTACAATATGTAGCTGAAACAAGCTTTTTAAATCACAGAAACTCTAAAAAAAAAAAAATTGGCGTTTTAGAAGGAATTAGCTAAAGGCAGCAAGAAAATGCAGAAAAATGATACTTAATCACTCCAAAGTCTCTCTTTTGTCTCTCTGCTGCTGTAGAACTCTGCAGGGCACCAGACAGGAGCTTGCTGAGATGTATACAAGCTCAAAAACCTTGCAAATGCGGGTTTTATAGCAGGGAAATGAAACCGATAGAAATTAGCCCAAAATGGCCAATAAACTACTAATTTCTGGGCTGAAACCACTCCTCCAGGGACAGAGAGGTTGCTCAAAGCTCCCTTCTCTCACAGGTGAACAGAGAAACTTCCTTCTATCCAAGTAAGGTATGGGCAAACACAGAAACTTGTAACACAGTCCTGAATTCAGCACTAACCTGAAAACTGGACTATACTAGCTTAGAAAGCCGGGAAAACAAGTATATATATATATATATATATATATATATATATATATTGGGGTTTTTTTCAGAAAATAAAGCAGATACAATCAAAAAAACACTTTAAATGCACAGGAATGGCTATCACAATTACGACAACTGGCAATGAAAATGGGTGGGACCCATGCCTTGAGTTTGCTGACTCACTCTTATTCTTCTCTGAAACTGTGCAAACTCTGGAATTTACTGGAAAGCTCTGGGATTTACCACTGAGTGCTGCAGTGGTTACATTTGCTGCTATGTGCTTGGGCCTGTTACTTTTAACCGAGTGCTGCATACTATCACCATGAGCTCTAGAAATTACTCAAAGCATGCATCTCTCATTTGTAAGCATATCTGTGTACTTTTCTGTGAGCTTGTATGTATGACAAATCTCAGTGGCTTTATTCAAAGTTAAATCACTGTAACAAAGCAAAATCTTTCTCAAAGCATTATCTTTAATACCACACATGTCTTGTCTTTTATCATCTCATCCCTTAAATCACCAAGTCTGCATGTTTTAGCTTTATTTCTCAAGTCAGTTATATATGCTGCAAAGGTTTACCAGGCTTTTGATCCCTTGTGTAAAATAAATGCCTTTCCATTGTAATATTTGTCTGGGGTTTGCAAATTTTTCTAAATTTATGTTTTAAGTACTCAGGGTCCTCCCTTGACTCAGCCGGTAAAACAATATGACTGTTTTCCCCCTCTCCTACATAGATAGCAGGTGCATACACAAATGAACACTCCCTTTCAATGGCTTCTGACCCAGCTAAATTAAGTAGAATAAATGCCTTTGTACGGTTATCTTTATCAAAAAATGCAGTCTGTATGAAAATGTACTCTTGCTCAAACACTCTCCAGTTCTCTCCAGTATTAGTGTCAAACACAAGTGCACTGGGTTTTCAAAATCCGTCTACCATGCCTACAAAGTATGCACAAGCACACTGAAAATATGGCCCTTGTATTTATATACAAACTATTTTTTGAGCTTGTAATAGCATTCAAATGCACAATAAACTCAAAATACTGTACTTTGCGAAATATGCTCAGAAATGGCTGCATCTTGCAAAATAACTTTACTGTTATACTGCACAAACATGAGAACACTTCATACATTTCTGATAACTTGAATTTCTTTAATTAATGTGGAAAATGCTTGCTTAGTGAAAAATGCGGTCATTTCTCTTATTTTATTCGTTTTATGCAATCTGGACTTTATTTCAAACATTTTCCGTAGTAATTCGAATATTTTATCACTATTGGACATAGTTTATTCGAATAATATTTAGAGCATTCTGTATACCTTGTTTCATATTTTGTGAATAAGAAATTATTTGAGCAAGTTTTGATATCTGAAATACATTTCTGACCTGTTTTGTAAATTATATATGCAGTAGGGATGATTCACTCCTTTATATTCCTCCAATACCAACCGGGTGCCTCTCAGACATAAGTTGAAGAATCTGGCTTCCATTCTTGACCAATGTCCTTTTTAGACATGCTGCTTCTGAACCATGTCACTCGTCCCTCTCTAACATAGATGGCAAGTAGGCAGGGTGTTTCGTTTAGATGCTTTATTACATAGGAACACGTCAGTATGGATAGCAGCATCATAAAATATAAAACTGATTAACAGACCTTACATACATACAGGCTTACCTCTCAATAGCTTACTACAAAATGGCAGTCAGGCTCGCACGTGCTCAGTATTTATACACTTATGCAAGTCCTTGGATACCTTCTTAAAGGTACATACACACACATTGCTCTACAGACATCCATTGTTAAGGGCCTTAAAGTAGCTGATAAGGAGTGACTGGTGGCAGTAATAACTACCTTATAGTCTGGGCCGAAGGGGGCATAGCTAGTAAACCTGTGACATCCTTTCCCAGGTGTGTGTGGGTGTGTAAGTCAAACATCAAAATGAGTGTGTGTCAGCTACTTAGGCGGGGACACAAAGCACTGGTTGGACAGATAGGGTGCTGGGGGTCTTGGCTTAGTCATTCAGCTGAGATCTGAACTCTACAGATGTGCCAGTGGGGAGTCTTATTGGGGATCTGGAGGAAGAGTGAGAAACCAGCCCTGGACTGATTGTGGTCTCTGTGTGCTCTTAAAGGAAATTGCACTTGATGCAGAGAGCTGCATCTGGAAACAGTGTGTGTACTTGTCACCCTCCCAGTGTACGTCCCCCACTGGGGCCAGTGCTGAGGATTGAGGCTCCTTGATTAGTGGTCTAATGGTGGGGCATCACAGCAACTTTTAAATTGAATGCCACTAGCAAGTACTACAATTATGAAAAATGACAATAATTTAAACAACAAAATTCCATTTATGCAGGTAATGAAACCCCCACTACATCACCTCATGAGGATGCTGTACTCTCCTCAATTCACTTTACTTTTACTTTAATATCATGGTTGAAGAACTATGAGGAAAGCATCATGTAAGTGTTAGCTCAATAGGCTTTTTTTTTTCTTTTACAAAAATGATGCAGTCACCACAACTTTTGCTAAGTTGTCATAATTATCAAAACATTAATTGTAAAGGGATTCACTTTCAGAATATGCTACCTAATACTTCTGGTTTTGTAGAGCGTGCATCAGGAATCAGGACCTTCATATGAGGAAGGCTTTCCCTTCACCCCACCCTACAGGAGCCATAGAATATTTTATTTGCTGATGCTCGGATATAAAGGAGATATATTCACATTTCTCTCTTAATCAACTCTGACGTAATTGATGACTTGGTACTCTTCATTATCAATCACTAGTGTCAATACAATATGAGTCAATGCCAAAACTGATTAATTTAAATTTTAATGGAAATACTGTTAGGTTATTTGTCTCATAACCAGCTAAACAAATTCTATTATATAAATGCATAACATGTGTAATTAGAATAGATGTTTTGGTACTACCAATATTATGTTTTTCTTCAAGTTCAGTTGTATTTCACAAATGTGTCTATTATCACTTACTAATACTTTATTGCAAGTGTACATATAATACTTTATGACAGTGACGCCTAGAGAAGTCAGGTAATATGTATTTATATTATCTATCTCCTTGCACAATTACAATTCAGACTGATTTTGGAATTACTAAGTTACATAGGTAAAGAAACTGATTAAATAGAAACGGTAGTAGAAAGCAAAAAGGCTGAGCCCATAATGTCTTCTTTTATTAAAAATGTATTCAGTATAAACAATCAAACTGAACTAGCACACTCCTTCTAAATGTTATATATCTCTTAGGTTATAAGAAACATAATACAACATGAGTTATGTAACGTCTGCTGAAATCTTCTAAAGGTCTCTTACAGGCAATCAGTATGTCTGTCTGAAACACATATTTCCAAAACGGTGAGAAATAAATAATAAAACGTCTTTAAAGAAATGTTGCAAAGTCAAACTAAGATTAATGAAACATCATTTTATTTAGCCAGTTTCTTACATGTGATGTACTTCAACATGTATAAGCCTATAGTTTACTTTACAGTAGTTTCAAACCTTTCAGGGGGGGTGCGGTAGAGAAGAACAGAATGCATATAGCCTTCAGAGTCCATCCGTCATTTCCAAAACAACACACAAAGCCAGCTGATTCCATTGAATAATGAACAAAGCCTACCTGTAATCATAGATTAGGGAACAAATATAAACACAAATGTACAAGAATATTAAAAGATAAGCATCTCAAGATACAGCAAATGAATTAGCTGAGCAGTTCTCGTAATAGTACCATTAAGCTCTTTTAAACATAAACCAGAATAAATTAACTTTGTTTCTGTCTCTAGGCCTGTCTGCAGCAGCCTGAAATCTTTAAATTAAATCTGATGCTGATAGTATCTGTCCAGGTCACATTTCTTAGTCCTTTCTAAATTCCACTTATTTTTTATTTTATTTTTTTTTTCTTGATAATCTTAAATACTAATTATTGATACTTTTTAGAGATGTATTGGACAAGAGAAGGTCCTTAAACAGGTTATTTGCTCTGTAGGTTTAGTAAATAGCTAACTAATTACCCCGATCAGATTTTATAATTTCAGTGCTTGAGCTACTTTGTACACATGGTAAGTATTCTTAAAGCTCCTAAATCAGATTATTAGAATTAAATCTAGCAGTACTGTTCTTTTGAAGACAAAAATTTTTAAGGTTTTATAAGTCAAAAGTGCTTATGAAAAACTTGTGGAAACTGATATTTATACTTGAAATATGTCCCACCCTTATCAAATTTTCATTTTTGTTCTTGTTACAGTGAAACTAAGTTTAGATAGATTTTGCATCACCTCTGCAGTAAAATATTTCCAAATGTACGTGTCTTGTTTTCCTAGTTTTTTTTTTTGAAATTTAAATGAAATCAGTGAAATGACCTGATGTACTATCTAAAAATACTTTGCTGGCATTATTGCATAGCTGACCTCAGAATGTTTTAATATCTTACTTTATAATTAGATCCTTGAAAAAACAATGTCTTTATACATATATTTATGCTTGAGAGATGGTTGGTTGACCAGTTATAAGGTAACCAAAACTATAAATCAAATGAAATTTGACAGCTGACAGGAAATGCATTAAGGATTTTTACTCTCCTTACCTTTAAGATGATTTGACCTTAAAACTTATTATATTCAGTAGGGGGTATATTCCCCTATATCAAAGTATGGGAAGGCATTAATTCAGGAAAAATGATTTGGATGGCTTTGTCATTTACTTTTTGGCTGCCTTGTAACTGGTTAGTCAATGTAGACCTATGTATTCTCACCAACAAAAACGCACATGACATTTTTCATGAAAATGGTCAGTTATTGCCATCCAGACCAGACACTGAAATCTGAATTCATCAGCTGATGTGCAGATAAAGAAGTGTCAGCAAATCTGCTGACATACAAACTAAATGATTAATATAGTGTAAAAAGTGCAATCTGTTAATAGCAAGATCCTGCAAATAGAATTTCAAGTGCACATCCTTCAAGTCTCTACTCACTGGCTAGCAAATCTAAAAGAAATAAAATCCCACAACACCGACGTAATTACAAACCAAAAAAGGAAACATTGAAGGCTTGCTGCTGTCATAATATGATATCTAAATTGCTAGTTTCCCAGAGTAAAGATCTCTACTGCATCATGTCACCTACACAAATAAGTTAGACTACATATTAAAAAAACAGCTTTTGTGTTTTATTTCTCTAACCTAGATCTTATACATTGCCTCATAATCCTGTATAAACATGCATTCATTAAATTCATTGAGCTTTCAGTGTTTTATTATAGGCCTTGCACATTTTTTTCTAAACATACTTGCTTAATTTCAACAAATTTTAACAACTTGTCTCTCATAATTAGAATTATCCAGCTCTGATTTATGCCTCTAAATATGCAACTAATATTTGGACATTCTGTCCTCTCTTGTTTTTCTTGATAACTCAGACCTTCCCGATGGAGTTTGAATTACATTTTTATATGAGCAGCTGTCTTCTGCAAAAGTTCTCCTAGTCTATACTAAGCTCCTGTGGAATTTAAAAGTTTCAGAATGAATATACAAGCAGGCTTGTGCTTACTAACCTCAGAATGATAATACTCGAGATGTTTGATATTTCCTCCTTTGTTGCTTGAGGCTGAAAAGGGGCTGCCTACAGTGCATTCACCTTTGTGTGCTTAACCTGGTACATTTTCACCTACATTGAAACCTATTCAATGCAAACAGATGAACTGGAGAAATTTAGGTAGCATAGAAACAGCTCAAAATCTCGGCACTTGTATAATTGTAGAAAGTATTTAAAAAGTACAGATACACAGCGTAGCAACTTTAGCAGAGTCTGGATGAGCCTTTCCATTGAGAAAAATGAAGAAGTTGACCAGCGAAAATTTATTTACCTGAAAATGAGGATTCGAAGGATTATGCAGCAAGGAGGGAATTGTTCAATAGCAGCTATGTGGGAACACAAAGCTAAAGCAGAGTTGTGATTAGACTCCAAAACACCATTGCAGCCGAAGATATACCGGATGTCTGCAAGCAAACTGATACTGTGGGTGGGAATTGAATAACGCGACAAAGTGGGCATTACTTTGATGTGAATGAGAGCGGACCCAAATTTTAAATGCTGGAATTGTCCCTTTAATGGGTATATAACAGGTCACTAACAGTTTCATTGGTCACATCATCTTACCTTCCTTATTGCCCCTACCTCACATTTATGAATTCCAGGACCCTACATCACCCCTACTGTGCCCATGTTTTTTTCTGCTCATGGAAAAATCTACAGACTTTTGATACTTTGGTTCCTGATTATTTTCTGCCATTAAGATATGTGGCCCTCCTTATTTTTCATTACTTTTAAAGGTATGACATTATATTTTCCTCTTAAGTGTCATATACATTTCAAATTTCTGACTAATGCTAGACCTCTATTAATTGCTACATTTAAATCTATTCATGCACAATCTTTTGCTACTGTCCTACTAAAACTCATATAGCATTGCTTTAAAATATTAGCTTTCTGCTCTGATAAACAAATCACTATTTTTTTCACCACCCTTATTTCCAAAATGGCTAGTGGGCCCAGAACCTCTAGCATTCACCAAAATGGAAACCTACTTTCATAACTTTTTTTTAAGGCCAATCTAAGATGTGGCCATATTCTCATGCCCTCCAAGTTATGGGAAACAAAGCCTTGATCACTTTATTTGACAACAAGCCAGGTTGTGATGTAGTAGATGTTGTGTCAAAGGCTCAGATATATATTGTGCTATTTGATATGTGGTCAGTATGTAGCCAAAGGGTAGCATATAGTAGGTATGCAACACATTTCTTACAAGCTTTCATACAAAATAAACTTGTTTAGTCAAGTTCATGGCTAGTGACCACTCTCTTAATGGACAAAATTCAAAGTTCTGGGAGACTAGTTATGTAGCACACAGGGATGAAGCCCTGACTACAACCAACATGACCCGTGATCGATTAGTGGCACAGGAATCAGAAGGACCATCTGTGGGAGGATGAGCTTAAGCAGTCAAGGCCAACTCACTCATCCTCACTGCAAGGGAGGTTGCTAGGTACTTTGCACTGTCAACACCTAGTGGTGAATGGGTTCTTCATCCACATGTAGTGGCCATGTTAGCTTGTGCTGTATCTACTCAGAAGCCTTCCTGCTAAGCCAGGGAATAGGAGGTGAGTGTTGGAGTATATATGCCTTATCTCCTCAGTAACTAGCTACAGTGAGTCTGCAGGCAGACTTGGGGTAGGAAATGAAAGGCCACTCCAAAGGAACAGCAAACTGACCTGCTCCATAGCAGCTAGCTCTTGCCACTGGGGAAACAACTGACCAATAGGGATTATTGGATTGAAATTAATACATTGAAGGGCTCTTTGCTAGACTGAGGTTGCCCAGCTCCCACCCTCTCAATGGAATGAATGAGACAGCTGAGTGCAGGTAGAAGAGCCACTGGGTAAGGTGTCTCAGGAGTTGGGAGGAAGAGAAAAAAAATAAACTTGCTGAAACAAGGACACTACTCTAGTATTTCATTGAATAAATAGTTATTAAAGTATAAATAAGCTGTTCTTCTGTGTTCCTCCACTTTCTGCTTAAGTATTTCCACTGCAAAGTCAAATAACCTTGGAGAAAGGAGAATATCAATGTTTTATACCTTCTATGAGGTGGTGCAGCCTTCAATATTTAAGTAGGAAAGTACAGGAAGGCTTGGCCTCTGCAAAAATAGAATTTGGTGATCCTCTGTTAATGTAGTTTATTGACCTGGTGAAACAGCAATTTAGTAAGTCTGTTCCAGCAATTTGACAATAACCAGAGAAATGGTGACTGAGCCATTGCCATGTGCCCTGACAGTCAGGTCACAGCCCTCTGTTTAAGTAACACTTTCCCATTCAATGCTTCTAATCTTCCCCTTATCATTTCAGCTCGTCACACTTATCAGTCCTTCCAGTCATCCAGACTGGTTCCAAATCTTGCTAACCAGTTGTATAGGTAAGTTTCTTGTCTCTTTGGCAATGGGCAACACAACATAGCCCCTAAAAAGAACATCACTTTTCCTTCCTTCATATTTTTAAAGTGCCTCACTTTCATTTGCTGGTTATTTTCCTCAATCTGCTTTTAAAAGGATTAGATAAAATAGCAATTCAGTCCTCATAAACCTTATTTCATTGAAAATATGCCCAGACTGTTTGCAGTTCACTTAATGAAAATGAGTCAAGTTATGTACACATAGGTTATAGGTTTGTAGATGTTTACTAGGCTAATGACCAAAAAGGCCTTTTAAGCCTAGCCATGCACCCCAAATCTCTGACGAGTTCTGATACCCATGATAAGTGTAAGCATAGGCTTGGGAAATTACCCATTTACAGGCTACCTGTTTGCATCAGAGACATAAGTGCTAAACCAGGGATGAATTTCCATTTTCCCATCCAATTCAAGTTGCACTTGAATTGAATTAAGGAGGAACTCTGCTTCACATGGATGGGGAGCCTGTTCCATAGACAGGGTAGTCTCTGGGATACATACCTCTCTCTCTCCAGCAGGTCCTATTTATATCACAGGCAAGGTTTAAGTCTTTAGAATGGGTAATTCTGGTACTGCTTGTTTTGTGGATATGCAGGAGGTCCATCACAGTGGGGTCTGACAATGCCCTATATGCCAGGCATAGATCTCCCCTCAAAAGCCTGTAGGAGACAGAATACAGGGATAGGGCCTTGAGGTGGTCTGCATAGGACATGTTACTTATGCCCTGTATTCTTTTAGTGAGGAACCTCTGTGGACATTCCAGTTGTTGGATATGCCTGGTTAGGTACATTCCAAAGGGGGCATTGTACTCAATGATAGGTCTGATGAATGCCGAATTAGTTATGCCATACCTTTGTTTATAAGTTGCACAACATAGAATGATTTCCTCACCACTGTAGACACGTGATAATCAAAGGCTAGATTACTATCCATGTGTATCCCTAAGTGTCTGACTACTGGGTCAACTCTATGGGATGTGTTGTCAATATGATGGTTACCAGAGATGGATGACTTCCCAAAAGATACTATCATGCATTTCTTGGCATTTAGTTTTAGTCCATGACTCTGACACCAGTTGTTTGTCTGTGTCAGCCTCTCCTGAAGAACATTTGTGTCAGTGTGAGATTCAATGAAAGCTTCTAATTTGCCATCATCTGCAAATTTAGTCAGCCACAAACCACTGACATTGTCTTGACTTATGTGAAGTAAATGTCAAAAAGGAGCGGTCCAAGGACTGATCCTTGAGGGACTCCACTTGTGACTGGCCTCTTTGTAGAGCTGGACTCCCCAATTGTAACCTCCTAGGTCCTGTCTGTGAACCAGTTGGCTATCCAATGGGTGACATATGGGTTTGCACCTAACCTCTTGAGTTTGTCATCAATGCCCGAGTGGGGTATTTTGTCAAATGCCTTGGCCAGGTCAAGACAGGCACTGTGAATGACTTTGCCCTCATTCGTTGCTTTAGTCACCTTCTCAAAGAAGTCCACCAGGTTGAATAGGCATGATCTGCCCTTTACGAAACCAAACTGGGTTGGATCCAGTGTATGGAGGTTTTCTATAGCTCTAATGATCATCTCCATGATAATTCTTTCTATGGCTTTACATATAAGACTATTGAGACTTATGGGTCTGTAGATGGCCCAACTTTGTGCAGAAGGATGACTGTTGCCTTTCTCCATTCATGAGGCATGAAGCCTGTTTGGAGGCTACAGTTAAATAGTAATTCCAGTGGTTCTGATAGGTCATGTTTCATGCTATGTAGAAGGCATCCTGGGATATTGTCTGGGCCCATTGATGCAGTGATCTTGGTCTTAGAGAGAGCAGTAAGGACCTGTTCCCTAGTGATAGTAGGGGGAGTTATATTTGATGATATTTCCTGAGGGGAGGCTGAGGGGGAGAGAGAGGAGTAAAGTTGGAGCTGAATTTATCAGCCAGGAGGTTGGCTATATCTTCTGGCTCAGTACAGGTGACCCCATTGACAATGAGCTCTGCACACAATTGTGCATTGCCTTTGAGGTTGCAGACATAGCTAACGAATACTTTGTGGATGTCCTTGGCCTTGGGAGGCCAAACTTACCTCAGATTTGGCTTTGGTAGACTTTATTTGTCCTCTGTTTGTTTAGTTTAATAAGAGTGCTTTTATCCTGCTGGGTGCTCTGCCTCCTAATTATTGACATGATTTTCTTCCTCCTGTTATACAGCTGATTGATTTTGTGATTCCACCAGGGTGGCTTGTTTTTTTTTTGAGTTAGTTCTGTACTTCTTCCTGGTGGGTACAGCTGCCACTATACAGCTATTAATATGCTTG
This sequence comes from Protopterus annectens, assembly GCF_019279795.1. Classification (NCBI taxonomy): domain Eukaryota; kingdom Metazoa; phylum Chordata; order Ceratodontiformes; family Protopteridae; genus Protopterus; species Protopterus annectens. The sequence continues at coordinate 469,204,700 of NC_056748.1, forward strand.
TACAGGGTTTCTGTGAACAGTTCTGTATAGGCAGAAGTGTTCTCAGGGTTTATAGGGGCTTTAAATTTTGCCAGGTTCTCACTTAATAGCAGATGGTTAGCCTTAAAATAGTTCCTGAATATACCCGGTACAGCTGGGGGTTCCTGGTTTTATTTTTACTTTAAAGGAGACCATTTTGAGGTCTGACCTTACCAGGGATGGCATTACAGTAGGGGGTGTGCTGCACTCTCCCATATTAGTGAGGACCGGGTCCAGTATGGTTGCACCCTTAGTTGGTGGATTAACAGTCTTGTCCAGAGAGTCTGTGTTTACAAAATCCAGGAATCTCTGTGCATGTACATTTGATGTCGTATAGGATTCCCAGTTAATAGTAGGGTAATTAGTCACCCATGAATATGGTATTGGGTTGAATGTTTAGTGTTTCTGCTAAGTTTAAATACATGGTATAGGTTTCCTGAGTCATAGAGGGGGACCTATAGCTTACACGAAAGTGGTATTGGATTTTACCTATGGTGATTTGAACATGGAGCAGCTCCAGTGCATTGTCCTGTTTGACTGGCCTTGAAATATATTTATTTTTAATGTAAATAGAGACACCTCCACCTTTAGTCCTTGCCTGTGAAGTAGCTGATCTAAATGTGTGGAAGGCATTATAACCGTGCACTGTTGGTGTGCTGTCTGCGGCTTTAAACCACATCTCTGAGACCACACAGGTATCAGCATTCTCTAGGGTAAAGAGAGCTTCCAGGGAGTGGCGCTTTTGTTTAGGCTCCTTGCATTGAGCAGTAATACCTTTAGACTTTCTTGGTTTTGATCTGCTATGTTTGAAGCACTTTCAGTTTGGCATTGCCTAAAAAAAGGCACTATGGGGGAAGACAATGTTTTAGCTAATATTCAAAAGCCTAGAGGGGAGAGGTGCAGACCATCCCTGACAAAGCAGAGTGGTCTGTTGACCATCTCCTTCCATGTTGACAAATATTGCACCCCCTTAGAATGACACCAGAAACTAAGCCAATTATTAAAGTCTTATCTTTTATATTATTTATTATTTTATTATCTTTTGTTCGTATTGTGGCATCATCCTTGTAGAAAGTAAAATGCTGCTCAATGCTAGGCTCATACCAGCCGGAGACACATATTCCAAAAGCCGTATGATGTCTCTCTTCATATAGTCTAGGGAGGTACATCTCAGGTCATTTACTCCCACATGGACTATGGTAATTGTGATCCAATGACCTGTGCACATATGTAATGTGGTGGATCCTAGCCCCTGATAAGCAATTGACCGTGACTTTCTCCTTACTCAGCCTGGTGAGAGGGACATCAGTGTGTCTCACGATGGAGTCTCCAATGTTGGATTGTGGACACAAGCTAAAAGTAAAAATGTGTTGTCTGTAGTAAATCAGTCATAATTCAGAACGGAAGCAATGAGTAGATTTTATGTAAAAGAGCTCATTCAAATTTTAACTTCTCAGTGTGAAATAGCTGCTTTGTTGTTTGCATATCTGAGCAGAATATGCTAAGCTAACATTCTCTGTTATGTTTATTTGTTACCATGTCACCAGTGACTACAAACAATTGATTGAAATAGATTGATATATCATTAGAATTTTTTACTAAAAATATAAACTACAGTATGAAGTGATCACAGACTAGCTACTTCATCATGAAACTGCTGAATAAATGTCCTTGCTTTCTGGTAAAGCAGATGATATTTCCTTGTAATACAGACCCTGTTGTGGAGGCAAACTACCATCCTTCCTCACAGTCTTATGCTCTGGACATCAGGTAAACATCAACAATGCACTTCACAGAACAAATGTATATTGCCCTGTCCCACTTGACAGTATTTATATGGCTTTTACGTAGCCAAATAAATATTGTTCTCCCCAGTTTTGTTATTAATATAAATCTCCATTTGCCTGTATTTTCATGCTTGCTATCTTTTCCATCCATCTGTCCTTTACCCAACAACCTCTTTCCTTTCAGTATTTAGTGGTTCTTTATAAGAAATGAATTTTCTCTTGTAGTACCAGTTTTGTTTCATAACGGTTTTCATAATGACTTTATTTCACATATCTAGGCCTTCATTTTTCACATTCACTAATTCCGCATTTCTCTCTAAGATGCAGAAATCAGATCCTCTGTTTCTTAGGCAAGTTTCATCAAAAAGAAATCAGTCCCTTTTCTTGCAGTCTAGGAAATATATTTTATGTATTTTTTGAACTGGATGGTTAAAGGAGTGGCTCAGGAGACCCAGTGGATATTCTTTGTTTCAGCCTAAGTTAGGGGAATAGTACTTTTACTAAAGGACAGGCCAGATCTGGTGAAAACTAATAAGATGTATATGAAGCTTACCAAAGCATAGGGAATGGGTTGTAATGGAGAACTGCAGACATCCTAAAGTTATTAATATAGCAAAGGGGTTTAGACTTGGAAACAGTAGTCAGGGATCTGGGAATATATGTAGACAGGGATCTGGCCTTTGAGCCAACATGTGGCTAAGGTAATAAGAAATGTATTCTGTGTCTGTCAACTTATGGCATCCAGGTCCAAGGATGTCATAATTCCATTTTATTCAGCCCATATCAGACCCATCATTGAGTATAATTCCCCCTTCAGAAGTACCTGACCCAGACGTGCAACAGCTGAAATGCCCACAAACTTGTAAACAACAAAAGGTGGAAACACGAGGCAGAATAACTTAATCTTCCACTTTATTTAGCGCTTTCATCCTCACACAGCAGGACTTCATCAGAATAAAATACAAACCAAAAAGACAGAACTTAAATAGAAACACTTCTAAATATGGCCCCTCCCATCAATAAACCAATTATTTCAGATATTAACAGTTAAACAGCCCTTTTTCATAAACCCTGTTGCAATACTACGTATATGAAAAACATGTAAAAAATATTGTGTATCGGACATGTATAAAACATTGTTTAAGAAGCAAGCTTATAAAACCAACAATCCATAACCAATTCACCTGTTAAAAGAATATGAAAATGGCTAAATCAAATACCACAAAATTAAAATAACTATGACAAAAACCTTTTTCTAACATTTCACAGGGTGCTAGCAGCTTTTAGCCTTAAAACTGAACTAATAGATATGTTTTCCTTTAGGCTTGAGTACATAGTGGCATTGGTACATAATTGCCACTGTAATTCTTTATACTCCAAAAGGGCATCTGCCGGTCCACCCCTCTGGCGCGAAGTCCAACATGATCAATAATAGTAAATTTAAAAGCATGCCCATTATGTTCAGAAATATGACTATACAATGCATTACTGGGGTCCTTTTTGTGAATGAAGTACATATGCTGATAGACCCTTTTTCTGAAAATATTTTTGGTTTTCCCTATATAAAACTTTGGGCATTCTTGACACAATAACCACGTAAGCTATACCTTTTGAACCACAGTTGTACCTCTTTTTGATTTTAATTGTACCACACCCTTTAATTTCACTTCATTGACTTCCACCATATGTTTACATTGATGGCATTGCCCACATTTGACCATCTTACCATCCTGCCTATGTTGATACACACTCTCCAACATATTCTTGAAGCACTGGCCCTTTTTATAAACTATTAAGGTTTTTTTCCCCACAACTTTTTGATATTTTCGGTCAATTCCAAACACACTCCAATCCATTATTTATTATTTATTTATTTATATTTGTTGACCGGGAGAGTCCGACTGGACACAGGTCCGTTTTCAGTGGAGGCCCGGGGAGAAAAGCTCCACATTAAGTATTGCATTATACAGTTAAAAAAACATAGCATTTAAATATAGACATTAGTCCAGCTGAGGATGTAAGACAAGAATAAAACATAGATGTAAAACAGCTGTAGAACACAGTACAATTTTAAAATATGGTGACCTGTACTAAACATGGCTACAAATGTAGTTGAGATTCATCAGTGAACAATTGATACAATCTGTTTTTGAGGTACATAACAGCCATTAGCAGTTGTTGCTACAAGAAGTTAGTATTATGTGGGAGATAGCTGGGAACATGAGTAGCCAAGCTTGTTATGAGTAGGTTGTTGATTAGGGGCCGAGACAGGTAGTGGGTGTGTGGAGTGGATGGTATTAGAGGGGGGGGGGGGGTTGCAAGGGCATATCTGGCAAGTTTTTAAGTGTGATTTTTAGTAAGGATTTGAAGTGGGTGCAAGAAGTTAGAGGTAATTGAGGATGGGAGGGAGTTCCAGAGTTTGGCTTTAGTGCAGGAGAATAATGCTTCTCCAGCTGAGTTATTGGCTCTTGTGACCTGTAGGAGGTTTTTGTGGCTGGATCTTAGTGGTCTCGTGGTTATGTAGGGTTGGAGTAGATTCTGGAGGGATAGGACTTTTAGTGGTTGGTTTATTAGTTTGTGGGTGAGTGCAAGTTGGTACCATTGAAGGAGGTGGGGGAACTCTAGCCAGCCCAGTTGTGCTAGTGAGAGACATTGGTGAGTACGGTAGGAAGACCCTGTGGCGAATTTGGCGATTTTTTTGTAGCAGGTTTCGAGCTTATTTAGGTCACATTGTCTAAGGTTAGTAAATATTGGAAGAGGTGTAGAGTAGGGTAGAGATAAGATGAGAATTTGTTACCAAAATTTTAGCTGCTTTGGTAAGTAGTTGCTGATTTCTGTATAATGCTCCTAGTTTTTTGTGCACTTTTTTAATGGTCATGGAAATGTGAATGTCAAAGTTCAGTTTGTCTATTTCTACTCTTAGTAATTTGGTGTGTTCTGTAGGATGGATGGTGGTGTTGTCTTTTGCTGAATAATACATCTCACTTCATCAAAACTAGTGTTGTATGTAAGTACTATTGCCGTGACTAGATTTTCCTTACCCCTAGTACAAAGACTGGGACTGGTTTGACCAACCTTTCAGCCCAATAGGGGGACATAATCACCTGCTAATCTTTTCCAAGTAACTTCGCTGAAAATGCCATCTAAAAAAGTACTGGGATAACCCCTACTGGGCATGTTCCTTAATATGTTACATTGTGTATAGAATTCACAAAGGTCAAATACTATACGGGGAAGCTGGACACACTGTCCTTTCACCAAGGACTTTTTTTTAGTGCATAGCATGCCAACTGTCGTAATTAAGTAACATATTAGAATATTTTGGCTTCCTGTAAAGTGTTGAAATAAAACACTTATAGACAATGTACTTCCTTATTGTGACATCCAGTTAATCTTATTGTCATAAATAGTCATAATGAATTCCAAAAAATCAGTAGTACTGTGAATGTACTCAAAGAATTCATCCACTTTTTCATTTGTGTCATTCCAAAAAATTATGTCATCAAGAAAACGCCCATTTAGTGACCAACATGTTGAACCTGGAATTAATAATAACGTTGGTCTCCCAAAATGCAAGTACTAAATTGGAGAAAATGGGGGAACATGCTGCCCCCCATTGCAGCACCCCTTATTTGCTTGAAAAGTCATTCAAAATTTATGAAATTGTTCTCTAGAAGTTTAAATGATTCTGCCTCATGTATCCACCTTTTGTTGTTTACAAGTTTCTTTGTCCTTTTGTTTTAATATTGGCTGAAGTGCCCATAAAGGTTCCATACCAGGAGAATCCAGGGTATAAACACATCGTCATATATATATATATAAAGTCCACTCTCTCTAATCTGTCTCCTGCAGGTTACTGAGAGGCAGTATATCCCTGGAATACAAGGCATCCTTGGATCCAGCTCTGATGGGCCTTTTGCACATCTGCAAAACAAACAACATTGTGACATAAATAAAACATGTTGGTGAGAAAGATGTCTCTCAGAGAATTCCTATGCTCTGGAATAGGCTGTCCATCCATGTGAAGCAGAGCCCATCCCTAATCCTTATTCAGCATAACCTTGACCAATGGTAAATCTTAAATTCACTCCTGGTCTAGCTCCCATGTTTCTGATAGACAGAGGCAGACAGTAATGCCCAAACTAACGCACCCCTTCAACCTCTAGAAACTTCCTAATATACCCCCTCCTAATAAATGTCATAGGGACACAACTGAGTTGAATTGCTCGGCTAGGCTTATAAAGGAGTGGTGGCCATTAGCCTAGTATATAACTACGAAGTTATAAACCTATATATGTGTAGTGGTTCTTTTTATTTTGTTTAGTGCTAATTATTCATTTTCTTTGTTCTTTTGGCACTAATCAGCATCTGCATGTTTTCGTGTTGGCTCTTTACTCATCACAGCATAGTACTGGCATAAATGCAATCAGCAGACTGTACTGTTAACTTTCTTTCAACTTTATCTGTTTAGCATTGTGCTAGACTAGCTCACCAAAAGCTGTTGTTCCTGCCTAAACTGAATCATGCAACCAAGAACAGAATAGTAGATGTGTGTTCTTTTAATGAACAACTGATTCCACAGTAGAAGAAAATGACTACCCTCATACTGAATCCATAACAAATTCCATTACCTCTCAACATTTATTTCCAGATTTGCAGATAAAACAAAAAATAATTAGAGAAAAGGCCTCAAATTAGCAGGGCATTTTAATGTTAGTACTATTAGCTTATAACTTCCAGAAATAATTTCTAATTTTAGAAGGAATGGAGTTGGGAAGCCATGGTGGTGCAGCGGTTAGCATTGCCACCTCACAGCAAGAGGTTCTCTGGTTTGATCCTCGGCTGGGGTGCCTTCTGTGCATCTTCATGCCCTCCCTGTGGTCGCTTGGGGTTCTTCCAGTTGCTCCAGTTTCCTCCCACATCCCAAAGACATGCTGTAGGTGGATTGGACACTCTAAATTGGCACAAGGCGTGGGTGCGTGCATGTGTGTGCCTTCTGTGGAAGGTTGGGCGCCGGGCTGGCAACTCAACACCGTAAAACTCCACTGCCAATCATGAGTGAACAGGTGATCCGCTGTGGCAACCCCTAACCAGGAAAAGCGAAAAGAAGTAGTAGTAGTGATGGATCAAAAGTCTGAGAACCAAGCAGGGATATCCCTCCAAAATCCTTACAGTGTAAGCCAAAAGCTCTAGAGTATTAAAAAGGAAAAAAAAAAAAAAAAGAAAGAAAAGGAAACAAATAATCTGAACCACCAGAAACAAAATGGGGAATTTCCACAGCCAAGAATATAACATGTGCCTGTATAGATGTCCCGGGAAAATTCTAGGAGTTCTAAAATTGATGTTCTTCACATTTATCACTGCTGCAGTAGCCCATGGTGTATGGGTTATATCCTGCATAGATAGGATATAACAGACAGACAGCTTCCAAATCTTCAGGGCAACTTTCACCCACCCCATCCATTAGTCAGCTCAAGCTAAGCTGACTAAAAAGTTAGGTTTGGACACCAAGCCCTTCAGAACTTTCCTGAAACTGAAGAGAATGTTCCTCTGTGGGCTTTCAAGAATCAACTGGTAGCTTGTGCTGTTCTTTTGCTGGATAGACAAGTTTCCTTTTGGGGAAAACCATCCACATATTATTTTAATGTCTAAATTCACTTTCTTGTTTGGGGAAGTATGTTTTAAACTACGAATATATGTTTTTATTGACTGTCACGGGACTTTGCTGTACTTTTAAACTAGAACTCACTTTTGTGTTTGACAGTTTAGAAGTTGATTTAGACATTTTAAATATATTTTTCTTTGTTGAGAAACTGTGTTTAAATTACCTTTTTGAGCTGGAAAGTGAATTAGAATGCTTTTTTACCTTGTTTTTATCTGGAAAAGTGGCTTTATACTACTTTTGAAAATTTACTGGCCTGTGCTGCTTAGATTCCCCTGGGAAAGATGAACTATTTTCGACTTGACCATGGAACAAACTACCGATCTCATGGTTGTTCCTTCTTTCAGTCACAAAAGAAAAAGTTAACAAGACAGCCTTTGCCAACACAGCAGGCCTGCAGTTTGCCTCAGCCACAGGTGGGTAACTCTGCTGTGGCTAAAGCTGGTTCCTCAGACCATCTGTCTTTTCCCTCTGATCCCTCTGGTGTTGCCCATATAGCCACTGTGGACCAGGGATTAGTCATATCCTCTGTGACTGTTGGGGTCCCCTCAATGGCAAAGAACAGCCACTTTTGTCTGTGTTGAGAAAAGGGGCAGGAAAGGTGCCCTTGATCAACCAGAATGCTGTTCCCAACCCTGGGGAAGCTGTTGCTGCCATTAAAAACCCTGTTTGTCCTAACTTTCCTGCCAAAAAGAAACAGAAAACCAAACACGTATTTTCTCCAGCTCAAGTTACACAGAACAGCAGTAGTTTATCAAGTGTCGCTCACGGTCTTGTACAGGCCATTAACCCTTCTTATCTGGTAGTTTCTTGAAAGAGAAAAAGGTGTTCCTCTTTTTCTGTAAAAATTCAAGAAGTTGAATGTGGAGAGGAATGTGATAGAACAGATATAGGTGTTTTCCTCAGAATTCTGATTCAGACTCAGAGGAAAGCATTTTATCTCACTTTCACTGTAAAGATTCACTTTCTCTAAGACTATTTCCAGAATGTGCCAGTGTTTTCAGTGGAAGAACACCGAGATGTCTCATTCCCTCAGTAAAATACCATGACATATTACAAATGGAATTTAAACCTCTTCCCATCCCTCATCCCTTGTGCTGCCAGGATTGGAGGATTTGTTTGTCACAGCCTGTAGTTTCCCTGAAAACCAGTCCGCTGCACATTAGAAAATGGACATAATATACAAAGAAACTCAGTCTTTCAAATTTCTTACAAGGATGTTAAAACAATTGATAAATTTGGGGAAAAATTGTATACTTCTGTAACTTTAAGTATTTTAAACAGTCAGGCTCATATGTTAAAGTTTATTCTGACTAATTATGAAACTAAGAAGAATGTTTTATCTGCAGTCCTTTCCTTTTATGTTGTTTAGTTTTTCCTGTTTCTCAGATCAGTATAATTGTTTAGAGTGTGTTTACAACTCTGAAGATACCACATCCAGGTCTGTTGTCACTGGTGCTGTGTTGAAGAAGTTTGCCTGGCTACATTCTTAGAACTTCCCAGTAGATATAAAAACAAGATTTTAAATTTAGTTTTGGATAGAGATTTAGTTTTTGAACCTTCTGCTGCAGAAGATTGGGGTAACTGTGAAGAGTGGGGTAAGCTGATGCAGGGAATATCTCAGATATTTTGCTCCCTTGTTCAATTTTGTCAAGAAACAAAACAAATAGTCTTAGTAATATGTTGATAAGTAGACATTTAAAAAACAATGGCAGGGATGTTCCAAAAAAAGAAAGCAAGACCCCCCAAACAAAGAGCATTCAAATAAGTAACTATGTAAAGGAACTTGTGACCCTCACCATCCCATCCAGGGAGTCCCTTATCCCTTCCAGAAAGTCTGAATCTCCATTTCTCTCTTTGACAACAGATAGTTTTAGACAAATGGGTGCTGAGACTGATTCAGCAGGGTTGCAGATGGTAGTCGGAAGAAATCCATACTTTACAGGAAATTATTCATCCACCAGACCAAACTGCTCTGTTCCCTCCTGTAAAACAGCATGTGCTTTCTCAAGGGGTATTAGAAACAGTCCCTCCTTCCCAATTAGGAAGAGGCCAGAGTCTTTAATGATACTTTGGAGGGGATGCCAGCAGCTATGAATTTGGCTTGTGTGGCAGTGGGAAAAGGGGATGAAGAGGATCCTGTTAATTATCAACAGTGTTATTGTACAACATAGATGCTAAGATGTATGTCAGGGTGTTAACATCAAAGTTAGAAAAGTTATAGACAAGGATAACTGCTGATGTGTAGATCATATGTTTTAAAGGTTAGTCATCAGTGTACCATTGGAGTACACTTATGAATATTTTGAGTTACATGTATTAATATAGGGATGGGAGGGGTGATGTAGTCCTTATAGGCATGCAGAAAGCTTTCAATTGCATTAGTTGATTCTATAAGTTTGAGTTTGTCACACAAGTTGTGGATGATGGTACATGGGTGAGAGAGGTCAAGGCTTCATATAAGAAACTATGCATAAACATTTTGGTGAACAGTGGACTGTTTGTTAATGTATTGTAAGGGAGAGATGCACAGTATGGTACCTCTTGTCATCAAGATTGTTTCATTTGGTGATAAACTATTTCATTCAGAGGTTAAGAGAAACAAGGGATATGGGTGAAAAAGGATGGAATAGCACAGTGTACTTTCTGATGATTGCATGATCCTATGAGACATCATTTACAGGCAGCTTCCAGAAGTGCTCAAGACTTGCATGGCTGTTGACAATAAAACAGAGTGATACTTTCACCGGAACAGATTAATATTGATAGGTATGGGGACAGGAGGGGAGAAGGTAGGACTACCGTAGACAATGGATTGAGCAGAAGTACTTCAGACTGAAAGTGTTTCAGATGTTGAGGGAGAGTAGCAGTGAGAGCTAGAAGAAACGTATCAACGAACAGGAACGCTATGAGAGACTACTTCATAAAATAAACAGGCATTTATTGACTCCAAGTTAAATGTTAGCGCTTTCGGCTAAATCAAATATTTAGCCTTCCTCAGACAAACAGCAGAACAGGAAAACACATTTCTTGAAATACATTCATGAAACCAATTAAAATAAAGTGCATTTTTCAATTTTATGTAACTAAGGTTACCTTAAAGCGGGATGATCCATTGCATGTGTAAATCTTAAGTAGAGGTGGAATTCCTCTATATACAATACAACGGGGTAACAAATTATACTTTGTTGCAGGTAACTCTGTTTGTAAAACTGTTTACGCAGATGTTAAATTCCGTACCTGCTGAGTTACCTCATCATATAACTTGCTTCATACATATGTGATGTTCCAAAATGTTGTGAAACACTGGTTAAAAAGCTAAAAAGTGTTTATGTATATATTTTTTCAATTGATTGTGAAAAAATATTTCCACATATATAGAAAATTAAAAATACTAATTTGTTTTGCCCGTCTAATTCATGTACAGGACTCATAGAGTGATACAACCTTACATTAATACATTCAGTTAGGAAATATTTGATGTTAAATCTATTCCTAATCTAAACATGAAAAACATCTCCTAAGTGTGTTATCTGTTGTACGATAACCATTTTAATACACATTTTATTGATAGGTTATCATTGATGCCAGGTAATAAATGTGCCCTTGTTCGTACCTGCCACATCAGTTCGTCTATCTCTAACCTGATTTGCCAAGGGCCACCCCTTACATCTGGCATTCTTTGTTGAACTATAACAAAGCTGAAGGAATGTCCTGTGTTGCCAATAATATGCTTAGCTAAAGCATTGTTTACATCCCTTCTGCTGATAGCGTATATGTGTTCATGTATTCTGGTCTTGAATTTACGCTCTGTCTTACCAATGTAAAAAGCTCTGCATTGGTTACACAGAGCAGCATATACCACAGATTTGGATTCACAGTTATAATGCTTATTAATTTTATATGTCCTATCTTTGATAGTGAAATGGGTGCCCACTCTAATAAATTTGCATTCTCCACAGGCACCACATTTATACATCCCATTAGGACGTTGAGAAGTGAACTTTTTTGGTGCCCTCTCCAAAATGGCTTTAAGATTTTGGCCTCTCCTATATGTTATTTTGGGTTTGTCACCTAGTGTTGTAAGCAAAGTACTGTCATGATTAATTACATCCCAGTTCTTGTACAAAATCTCCCTAATTTTTTGAAAGTCTAGCGAGAAAGTGTGTAAAAAAGACACATTATAATTAGTGTCCTTAGATCTATCCCTAGTTGACAAACTGACCGTGATAAGTGCAAGTTCTTCCTCTGTAAAAGTTTTGTTATTGAGAAGTGGAATAAGTTGGCCCGACTTCCGTTTGTTTGCTACCTCAACTATGATATTTTCAATCAAAGTGGATGGGTAACCTCTTGCCAGAAACATATTTTTTAGTTTGTTGCATTCTTGTTGGAAATCCAGGTCCTCTGTAACCATACGAGTCGCCCTGACTAACTGACCTTTTACAACTGATCTTTTTTGGTAGTAGGGATGGCTACTAGAGAAATGCAACAAACTATTAGAATATGTAGGTTTTCTATGTATGTTACTTTTTAATCTTTTGTTGTTGACATCTTTTGTAAGAAGTATGTCTAAGTAACTAATCTCACTTTCCTGTATGTTGAAAGTGAACTGTAAGAAATTTGTCATGTTAGTCATTCGTTCTATGAAATTAGGGATACTTTCACTATTTCCTTTCCATAAACAGAAAATGTCATCCTGGTATCTAGTGTACCAGGAGACATACTGTTTGAAAACCTCATCTTTGAATAGGAATTCTTTTTCCCAATATGACAGTACCGCGTTGGCGAAAGAACCCCCACATGGAGAGCCCATGGCCACTCCGGAAGTTTGAAGGTAAAAACTATTTTCAAAAAAGAAAAAATTATTTACCAAAACCATCTCCAAGAGTGTTTCAGTCAAATGAATGGTATTTTCATCAACATTTTTGGCAACCATAAATTCTCTCACCCAATTGAGGCCTGTGTCCTGTGGTATAACAGTATATAGGTCTTTGATATCTATTGTGAGGAAAACCATGTCCGGGGTGTATTCAATTTCGCCGATGTTTTTCAAAAAGGACCAAGAATCCTTGCAGATATGTGCCTCCTGTGCTAGTAATGGTTTTATGATGCTATCAACTAGCCTGGCACATGCGTAAGTGGCCGAGCCCCTTCCGTCTACTATAGGCCTGAATGGCGGTGAGTAGAGTTGTTTATGTAATTTGGGTGTTCCAAAAAAGGTTGAAATTCTTGGAGATGGCATTTGCAAATATTTATCCATTTCTGGATTGATAAATCCTTCCATGAGTAAATCATATAGTGTGTTATTGATCTTCCTGTAGGCCCCATGTATCTCATTAAGAGATACTTCCTTATAGGCTGGTGTATCCAAATGTTTCCTCATATATTCCACATATTTAAAGTGGTCCATTAATACTACCCCACCCCCCTTGTCAGGTTTCATGACACGGATCCTACAATCCCTTAATAGCTGGAGAAAATCCCATTCCAATGTGGTCATATTGTGAAGATCTTTTTGATTACTGTACATAATCTGATTTTTTATTGCCCACAAATCTATTTCGCACATTTTCTCAAACACCAATAAACTCGGGTGAAGAGGTGGATTATATGTACTGGAAACCCTTAGGGGGTTCAGTAGCTCTGTGTTATTACCTAACAATGAATGTAAGTTAAGTTTTCTGACAAAAACTTTTAGGTCAACAAGTGTTTTCCCTATGTCCATATGTTGCCCTGGAACAAACGACAAGTCTTTTGCAAAGAAATTAACAATGTCCTGATGGATTTCAATGAGTGTATAATTATACACAATAAAGTCATTGTTGGTGCTTCTCAGGATACATGGTTCCAAACCAAAAGAGGGGACCTGGATCATCTCCTCCTCCCCCCTCGTCTCTTGTTCCTCATATTGTTCCCTGTTTGGGCTCTCATACGGTTGGTTGTACGAGTATTGCTGACCTGATGAAAATCCTGGTTGTCTTGTTGATCAGAGTCTGCCATGAATTGGCCTTGTGGTTGAATATTATCCCTCAGTCCACTTGCTGAGGTATTTGACTGATCCGGATTGTTTACGTTAATGTTATTGTTATTATTCAACCTAGGGCTCCTTCTACAGCCTTGTCATTGAATTAGACAACCTTCCTGGTTATTGTCATTGTTGGTATTGTCTACTGGAATGACATTCGTATTATGCCCAGTTTGATTGAACACTTCCCCTTGAATAACTTGCGTTTTGCTTTGGGGCCTAGGATAAGCAGTTTTATTTGCATAATCCGTTAGATCTCGACTTAATTTTTTCTTTTTACTAACTAGTAATTTCTCCATACTAGCCTCAATGCTGGAGAAAATACGACAGTAGTCGTACTTGTAACGCAAGAATTCATTACTGGAAGTAATATGTTTTTCAAGGGCATCCAAGTCTGTTGCTAGAACCACAATATCCTTGGAATAAAAAACAATGAGAGCCTGTAAAAATTCAATACCTTGTCGATCAAACAATGCCAACAGCTCCTGGTGGAAAAGAGAATTTTCCACCAACCCAGATGGAAAACGCCATTGTCGTAGTCCTTTTGGGACAACTTTATGTTTGACACACTCAGTGAGATATGCGACTTCCAATTGCAATTTTTTGTATTTGTATAGCTTGTTATCAAATTCATCGATTTTATCTCCCAGTACATTGGTATCAATCGTTTGATTAATATTTGGTTCATTACGCTGACTGAACCCCTGGCTGAAAAAATTGTTATTCATTAAAAAGTCAGCCATTGTTGGTATTCCTTGTTGATTACAGTTCCTTTGATTGGTGATATTATTATTAGAATTAGCATTGTTATTACCTGGATTTGGTGCTCCAGATAGCGTAATCGCAGGACAGGGCTGTTCGTTCGAACCTGATGTAACCCGTTCCGTTGATGTAAGTACGATAGATGGTGTTGCTGTAATGGGTGATTGCTGCCCATTAGGAATGAAAAAGTCATTGTCGCTCTGCTGCGATAAAACCAAACCAGAAGATCCATTTTCTTGGATAGAAGCTGCCGCTGACATAGCGTCAACTTTTTGCGTTAAGGCATCAACTCTGCCCAGGAGCAGTTCCACGAGAGTGGTCAAATCATTGTTGGAACTGTTCGCAACCCTTTCAGGACTGTTCCGCTGCGTTCCTAAACGCTATCAGCAGAAGGGATGTAAACAATGCTTTAGCTAAGCATATTATTGGCAACACAGGACATTCCTTCAGCTTTGTTATAGTTCAACAAAGAATGCCAGATGTAAGGGGTGGCCCTTGGCAAATCAGGTTAGAGATAGACGAACTGATGTGGCAGGTACGAACAAGGGCACATTTATTACCTGGCATCAATGATAACCTATCAATAAAATGTGTATTAAAATGGTTATCGTACAACAGATAACACACTTAGGAGATGTTTTTCATGTTTAGATTAGGAATAGATTTAACATCAAATATTTCCTAACTGAATGTATTAATGTAAGGTTGTATCACTCTATGAGTCCTGTACATGAATTAGACGGGCAAAACAAATTAGTATTTTTAATTTTCTATATATGTGGAAATATTTTTTCACAATCAATTGAAAAAATATATACATAAACACTTTTTAGCTTTTTAACCAGTGTTTCACAACATTTTGGAACATCACATATGTATGAAGCAAGTTATATGATGAGGTAACTCAGCAGGTACGGAATTTAACATCTGCGTAAACAGTTTTACAAACAGAGTTACCTGCAACAAAGTATAATTTGTTACCCCGTTGTATTGTATATAGAGGAATTCCACCTCTACTTAAGATTTACACATGCAATGGATCATCCCGCTTTAAGGTAACCTTAGTTACATAAAATTGAAAAATGCACTTTATTTTAATTGGTTTCATGAATGTATTTCAAGAAATGTGTTTTCCTGTTCTGCTGTTTGTCTGAGGAAGGCTAAATATTTGATTTAGCCGAAAGCGCTAACATTTAACTTGGAGTCAATAAATGCCTGTTTATTTTATGAAGTAGTCTCTCATAGCGTTCCTGTTCGTTGATACGTTTCTTCTAGTTCAACAGTTTTTCGTTTGTGTTTTGGTGTTTGACATGGCGAGCGGAACCGGAGATACTTCTATGGCTTTAGGAACGCAGCGGAACAGTCCTGAAAGGGTTGCGAACAGTTCCAACAATGATTTGACCACCCTTGTGGAACTGCTTCTGGGCAGAGTTGATGCCTTAACGCAAAAAGTTGACGCTATGTCAGCGGCAGCTTCTATCCAAGAAAATGGATCTTCTGGTTTGGTTTTATCGCAGCAGAGCGGCAATGACTTTTTCATTCCTAATGGGCAGCAATCACCTATTACAGCAACACCATCTTTTGGATCTATACCAACGGAACGGGTTACATCAGGTTCGAATGAACAGCCTCGTCCTGTAGCTATGCTATCTGGAGCACCAAATCCAGGTAATAACATTGTCAATTCTAATAATAATATCACCAATCAAAGGAACTGTAATCAACAAGGAATACCAACAATGGCTGACTTTTTAATGAATAACAATTTTTTCAGCCAGGGGTTCAGTCAGCGTAATGAACCAAATATTAATCAAACGATTGATACCAATGTACTGGGAGATAAAATCGATGAATTTGATAACAAGCTATACAAATACAAAAAATTGCAATTGGAAGTCGCATATCTCACTGAGTGTGTCAAACATAAGGTCGTCCCAAAAGGACTACGACAATGGCGTTTTCCATCTGGGTTGGTGGAAAATTCTCTTTTCCACCAGGAGCTGTTGGCATTGTTTGATCGACAAGGTATTGAATTTTTACAGGCTCTCATTGTTTTTTATTCCAAGGATATTGTGGTTCTAGCAACAGACTTGGATGCCCTTGAAAACATATTACTTCCAGTAATGAATTCTTGCGTTACAAGTACGACTACTATCGTATTTTCTCCAGCATTGAGGCTAGTATGGAGAAATTACTAGTTAGTAAAAAGAAAAAATTAAGTCGAGATCTAACGGATTATGCAAATAAAACTGCTTATCCTAGGCCCCAAAGCAAAACGCAAGTTATTCAAGGGGAAGTGTTCAATCAAACTGGGCATAATACGAATGTCATTCCAGTAGACAATACCAACAATGACAATAACCAGGAAGGTTGTCTAATTCAACGACAAGGCTGTAGAAGGAGCCCTAGGTTGAATAATAATAATAACATTAACGTAAACAATCCGGATCAGTCAAATACCTCAGCAAGTGGACTGAGGGATAATATTCAACCACAAGGCCAATTCATGGCAGACTCTGATCAACAAGACAACCAGGATTTTCATCAGGTCAGCAATACTCGTACAACCAACCGTATGAGAGCCCAAACAGGGAACAATACGAAGAACAAGAGACGAGGGGGGAGGAGGAGATGATCCAGGTCCCCTCTTTTGGTTTGGAACCATGTATCCTGAGAAGCACCAACAATGACTTTATAGTGTATAATTATACACTCATTGAAATCCATCAGGACATTGTTAATTTCTTTGCAAAAGACTTGTCGTTTGTTCCAGGGCAACATATGGACATAGGGAAAACACTTGTTGACCTAAAAGTTTTTGTCAGAAAACTTAACTTACATTCATTGTTAGGTAATAACACAGAGCTACTGAACCCCCTAAGGGTTTCCAGTACATATAATCCACCTCTTCACCCGAGTTTATTGGTGTTTAAGAAAATGTGCGAAATAGATTTGTGGGCAATAAAAAATCAGATTATGTACAGTAATCAAAAAGATCTTCACAATATGACCACATTGGAATGGGATTTTCTCCAGCTATTAAGGGATTGTAGGATCCGTGTCATGAAACCTGACAAGGGGGGTGGGGTAGTATTAATGGACCACTTTAAATAT
Organism: Protopterus annectens; assembly: GCF_019279795.1. Classification (NCBI taxonomy): domain Eukaryota; kingdom Metazoa; phylum Chordata; order Ceratodontiformes; family Protopteridae; genus Protopterus; species Protopterus annectens. The sequence continues at coordinate 469,222,068 of NC_056748.1, forward strand.
GTGGAATATATGAGGAAACATTTGGATACACCAGCCTATAAGGAAGTATCTCTTAATGAGATACATGGGGCCTACAGGAAGATCAATAACACACTATATGATTTACTCATGGAAGGATTTATCAATCCAGAAATGTATAAATATTTGCAAATGCCATTTCCAAGAATTTCAACCTTTTTTGGAACACCCAAATTACATAAACAACTCTACTCACCGCCATTCAGGCCTATAGTAGACGGAAGGGGCTCGGCCACTTACGCATGTGCCAGGCTAGTTGATAGCATCATAAAACCATTACTAGCACAGGAGGCACATATCTGCAAGGATTCTTGGTCCTTTTTGAAAAACATCGGCGAAATTGAATACACCCCGGACATGGTTTTCCTCACAATAGATATCAAAGACCTATATACTGTTATACCACAGGACACAGGCCTCAATTGGGTGAGAGAATTTATGGTTGCCAAAAATGTTGATGAAAATACCATTCATTTGACTGAAACACTCTTGGAGATGGTTTTGGTAAATAATTTTTTCTTTTTTGAAAATAGTTTTTACCTTCAAACTTCCGGAGTGGCCATGGGCTCTCCATGTGGGGTTCGTCACAACGCGTACTGTCATATTGGGAAAAAGAATTCCTATTCAAAGATGAGGTTTTCAAACAGTATGTCTCCTGGTACACTAGATACCAGGATGACATTTTCTGTTTATGGAAAGGAAATAGTGAAAGTATCCCTAATTTCATAGAACGAATGACTAACATGACAAATTTCTTACAGTTCACTTTCAACATACAGGAAAGTGAGATTAGTTACTTAGACATACTTCTTACAAAAGATGTCAACAACAAAAGATTAAAAAGTAACATACATAGAAAACCTACATCTTCTAATAGTTTGTTGCATTTCTCTAGTAGCCATCCCTACTACCAAAAAAGATCAGTTGTAAAAGGTCAGTTAGTCAGGGCGTCACGTATGGTTACAGAGGACCTGGATTTCCAACAAGAATGCAACAAACTAAAAAATATGTTTCTGGCAAGAGGTTACCCATCCACTTTGATTGAAAATATCATAGTTGAGGTAGCAAACAAACGGAAGTCGGGCCAACTTATTCCACTTCTCAATAACAAAACTTTTACAGAGGAAGAACTTGCACTTATCACGGTCAGTTTGTCAACTAGGGATAGATCTAAGGACACTAATTATAATGTGTCTTTTTTACACACTTTCTCGCTAGACTTTCAAAAAATTAGGGAGATTTTGTACAAGAACTGGGATGTAATTAATCATGATAGTACTTTGCTTACAACACTAGGTGACAAACCCAAAATAACATATAGGAGAGGCCAAAATCTTAAAGCCATTTTGGAGAGGGCACCAAAAAAGTTCACTTCTCAACGTCCTAATGGGATGTATAAATGTGGTGCCTGTGGAGAATGCAAATTTATTAGAGTGGGCACCCATTTCACTATCAAAGATAGGACATATAAAATTAATAAGCATTATAACTGTGAATCCAAATCTGTGGTATATGCTGCTCTGTGTAACCAATGCAGAGCTTTTTACATTGGTAAGACAGAGCGTAAATTCAAGACCAGAATACATGAACACATATACGCTATCAGCAGAAGGGATGTAAACAATGCTTTAGCTAAGCATATTATTGGCAACACAGGACATTCCTTCAGCTTTGTTATAGTTCAACAAAGAATGCCAGATGTAAGGGGTGGCCCTTGGCAAATCAGGTTAGAGATAGACGAACTGATGTGGCAGGTACGAACAAGGGCACATTTATTACCTGGCATCAATGATAACCTATCAATAAAATGTGTATTAAAATGGTTATCGTACAACAGATAACACACTTAGGAGATGTTTTCATGTTTAGATTAGGAATAGATTTAACATCAAATATTTCCTAACTGAATGTATTAATGTAAGGTTGTATCACTCTATGAGTCCTGTACATGAATTAGACGGGCAAAACAAATTAGTATTTTTAATTTTCTATATATGTGGAAATATTTTTTCACAATCAATTGAAAAAATATATACATAAACACTTTTTAGCTTTTTAACCAGTGTTTCACAACATTTTGGAACATCACATATGTATGAAGCAAGTTATATGATGAGGTAACTCAGCAGGTACGGAATTTAACATCTGCGTAAACAGTTTTACAAACAGAGTTGCCTGCAACAAAGTATAATTTGTTACCCCGTTGTATTGTATATAGAGGAATTCCACCTCTACTTAAGATTTACACATGCAATGGATCATCCCGCTTTAAGGTAACCTTAGTTACATAAAATTGAAAAATGCACTTTATTTTAATTGGTTTCATGAATGTATTTCAAGAAATGTGTTTTCCTGTTCTGCTGTTTGTCTGAGGAAGGCTAAATATTTGATTTAGCCGAAAGTGCTAACATTTAACTTGGAGTCAATAAATGCCTGTTTATTTTATGAAGTAGTCTCTCATAGCGTTCCTGTTCGTTGATACGTTTCTTCTAGTTCAACAGTTTTTCGTTTGTGTTTTGGTGTTTGACATGGCGAGCAGTGAGAGCTGGAGGACCACAGAGAAGGATGATTGGAAGGCTAATTAACATGTGGTCTGAGAAGGTTTTTACATTGAAGGAATGGGCTGAGTTGGTGAGAACTATGTTGTTACTATAAGTTATATATAAGGGGATGCATGTTTGTATTAGCCCACAAATTAAGATTCTAGAGGTGAGTCAACATTTGGGTGAGCATTTCATGTGGTGGAGGAAAAGGCTGGAAGGAAATAAAACAGAGGGGATGGAGAGTCGTGAACTTCTATATGATGACCATTAATCTAGCTTAGGGCTTCACAGGCTATGAAAATAGCAACTTGGATTAGTAGAGCTGGAGAGATGTGAAGAAAGGCGATAGAGCTGATATATTTAAGAAGATGGATGTGGATGCTGAGAGAATAATTCAGAAGCATGTGGTTAGGGTGGTTGATAAGTATGATTTTGGAGGTAAGATAATGTGTAGTTTTAAGGCAGAAAGAATGTTGACAGAGGTGGAGAAGGAGTTGCAATAGGAGAGAGTTTATTTGGAAAAAGTGAGATATTTATAGAATGGGAAAAGGATACAGAGTGTAGATCTTTGCAATATTGAAAAATCATCCTAAGCTGGTGTAGGAAAAGTGACTGATACATAGATGGGCAGTTGCAAAAGTTAAGCAGATGGAGAGGAGGGAATGGAAGACAGGGGAAGAAGGCACTGGAAAAGGATGGATTAAGGGGCACAACGAAAATAAAGGACTAACATATTAATGGTTTGTCAGAAGCTATGCAAAAATTAAGGTGATAGTGTGAAGGACTAACATACCAACAGCTAGGAATTAAAGGTATGTCCGAAGCTATATAAAAATTGAGGTGATAGTGAAAAGTTGAGGCTGTGGAGTGAAAGAGAAATGGGCTGAGGGAAGGCTTTTGAGAAATACAAGGGAGTTGTAGATTGGCATAATAGGGAATGGCTCTTGGAGACTCACCCATAAGTGGTACTGCACTCCTTTGCATCTGTAAAGGGAAGGGATGTTGGTCTGAAAAGAAGGGTTGTATTAGTGTTGAGAAAGAAAAGGAGCATCATATTGGCTGGGGTCAGTTAAAGTTAGCAAATAATTTATTTGCAAACTGTGAATAACATCAGTTAATTAGTGGGAGGAGCTGAGAAACTGGATTGCTCTTTTAGTTAGAAATATCTTAGCTGGTGTTTCTTTGGTCTGCTTGCTGTACTTTGCCTGACTATTGCTGATCTCTGGCTGCATTTTATTTTTTCCTGCCACCCACCCAATTGTTGTGTTCTTAAACCTGGTGGTTTTTGAGATGCCTGCCCCTACTATAAATCTGATTTTGGACACTCCTCCCAGTCCCATCTTATCAGCTCATTCTACTAAGTACAGAGAGATCATTTGGGAAGGCCCACCCCCTTAGTTTCTTAACCTATAAATATTTTGTTTCCTCCCTTCCCATTTAACATAAAAAAATTGCACTTTATTCAGCTCCTTTTACTGTATTTGTTTTTCTTCCTACTTTATTACTTTATTTTGCTTTTGCTGCTTGTTCTTAAGTGTTCAATTGCATTTATTCTGCTGCATTTATTACTGCTTGTTAGTAGCCTGATTAAATTGTCACTGTTATTCTATGCCTTTTCGTTTAAGCACTTGGGCTTCAGGCCAGTTATTTTACATTAAGAAGGTTTGTGGTCTTCAATCTTGTGGGAGGAAAGAGTAGCTTCTGCCCTTCTGATCTGGAAATTGCTGGTTGAAGGCTTATTGTGCTTGCTTATTTGAACTGTTTTTTTTCCTGAAATTGGAGCACTTTGTTTGCTATAGCATAGATCATATTTCAACCTGCTGAATCTAGCTCTGTTTGTATAACTTGAGCACTAAACAAGTGAAGAGGGTTCCCCTGCACCCTAGCAGCAGGAGTGTGCAATTGGAACTCATCTGATTGAAGGTTGCTTGAACAGAGCTCAGTTTTGACCCTTTTTATTGGTTAATTGATTTAAATCAGATTGCTCTTGTTTGCTACATAAGCAAATCCAAGCCATTTGCTGATTTCCACAAAACTTAATTAGAATTTTTCACTGCATATTGCATTTTTGAACTGCATTTTTACCATATCACTGTTTATTTTTTTTTTGTTCTGAAATTGTTGCACTTTGTTTGCTGTAGCATAGAGTAGATTCAGACCTGCTGAATCTAATTCTGTTAGCATAACTTGAGCACTAAACCAGGCCATCTTTTGTTGGAGAGCACCCTAGTAGCAGGAGTGTGCAGTTAAAACTCATCTGATTGAAGGTTGCTGGAACAGGGCTCAGTTTTGAGCCTTTTATTGGTTAATTTGTTTAGATCAGTTTGTGGTTATTTGCTACATAGCGCCGTGTTTGTGCATTGCTCACTGCTGCACAGTGGTGAGCACTGTTGGTGGTTATAGACGCAAGCACTTTTATCTGAAAATTTTCCCTTAGTACTCTGCTGGTGCTCCATCGGGGACTTCTTATGATTGTCCCTCACTAACAGGTGATACATTCAGTGAAGCTCCTGGAGTACCCACACAGATCCTATCCACCTGCTCTTTGTATTTTTTGTCCACTTCTCCTGTCCTCTACTTTGCCTGTTCCTGTCCTGTCTTGTCCCTGCTTTCTGACCACATCAACTTACCTAGCATTGTGGATGGACAATTTCCCACAGTTTCCCCAGCCAGCCTGGTTGACGTGGGCATCCTGAGGCAATGTAGAAATTGCCTCAGGTACACTGAAAACCCACTTCTTCTAGTCTACACAAATTCATTATATGAGAGGTGTATCTATATCAAGAACCTAGAATCCAGGCTCTCTTGCTCACCAGTCAGTCCATCTGATCCTAAGTAGGTTGTCAGCATGCACACCACCTCCTGCACCAAACCAGCAACACATAACCTACATATGCAGAGATCCTTACAAGAAGCTTACCTAAACATTAGAGTCCTCCCAAACACAAACACAGGCATGCTTCATATAATACATCCTCTGCAAAACATAGTGCACATAATATATCACACACCAGTGTCTCACCAGTCAAGCCCCTAAGGCATAACACAAAAACAAACATCTTAGTCATAGGCAACTCAATTGTGAGACGCACAGACGTCCCTCTCACTAGGTTGGACAACGAAAAGGTCACAGTCAGCTGTCCGACAGGTGCCAGGATCTGCCACATCACACACGCACTCAAGGCTCTCAACAACAGGCACTGTTATGACTCCTCCATAGTCCATGTTGGTGTGAATGACTTGAGACATACCTAACTCGACTACATGAAGAGACATGTGACTGAGCTCTTGGATTATGTGTCTCAGGCAGGTATGTCCCCTAGCCTTAAGCAGCATTTTACCTTCACCTAGGATAATACCACAATGCAAACAAAAAATGATTGACTTGAGCAATTGGCTTAGTTTCTGATGTCATTCAAAGGGGATTCAGTATCTGTCAGCCTGGGATAAATGGTCGACAGATCTCAATGCTTTGCCAGAGATAGTCTTCATGTGTCACCACTGGGATTTCATACCATTCCCATAGTGCCTTTTTAGGCAATGTCACAAGAACAAAATTCCAGACCTAAAAACACCCTCAAGGTTATGCTGCTAAATGCTAGGAGTCTAAACCAGAAACTGCACCCACTAGAAGCAGTCCTCACCCTGGAAGATGATGACATTTGTGCAGTCACTGAGACCTGTTTTAAGGCTGCAGAGAGCACCCCAGCTAATACCAGGTGATACTTCCTTCCACACGTTCAGGCCACAAACTGAAGGCATAAGAACTATAGGAGGTGGTGTAGCAATATTCATTAAAGGTAAATACACAAAGAAGTAAAAACAAACCTCCAACGAGCTTGACTTGGAAGCCTTCACAAACAGAACAAAGTAGCAAAAAATGAACAAAATCCCAGTGACAAGGCTGAAGTAAAGTCCTTTAATGTTGCTGTTGTTGTTGTATCTTTCGGCTTTTCCCAGTTAGGGGTCGCCACAGCGGAACTCCAGTCCGCTAATGATGGGCAGTAGATTTTTACGTACCAGGTTGCCAGCCCTGACGCACAACCTTCAACGAAGGTACGCCCATTCATGCATGTCTCCACACAGAAGACGCTTTAGCTGAGAATCGAACAGGACAACATCACCGCAGAAGTAAAGTCCTTTAATAAAACCACAAAATAGCAGGTAAAAAAGGTGAGCGCTTTCCCACAAAGTGCTTCTTCAGACAAACATTTCACATAACAAGGCCACATTATATACAATTTAAAACAATCAATTAGCCTGTCAAATGAAGGCAGTAATTATCTAGGTACATCCTTGGACTTCAGCACAGGTTTTAAAGAAACCTTGTCATTGAGTCCAGGTTTCTTGTCAGCAAAAAGCTTTAAAATCCAATGCAGCTCTATCTCCTCAGTAAAATTCCTGAGGTCACCCCCCCCCCCCCAATGAGTCCTCAGATATAACTTCTACAGCCTTAAAACCAAAACTGTGTTAAGCCAGACTCACATACATGTTTTGCCAAGGCATTGGTAGAATCACCTTTCCTAATTGCATAAGTGTGTTCCCTAATCCTTTCATAAAACATTCTGTTAGTCTTCCCCAAATAAAAACTAGTACATTCTTTGCAGGTGGCAAGATAAACCAGGTTCTTAGTTCTACAGTTTGCAGTGACTCTAAAAGAAAAAATCTGGTTAGGAACAGGATGTTTGAACTCATGTGATGTGTCTATTTGACAGCAAAACTTACACCGCCCACAAGGGTGAGTCCCCATAGAGGTCTGTCTAGTGACTTTTATTTTTATAACTAAATGTGGGTCTCTCACACACTAGTTCTTTTATGCGATCATCTGAAGTTAGAATACCCCAGTTGGAAAAAATGACATCTTTAATGTGTCTAATATCACTAGCATAGGACAGGGTCAGAGGTGTCCACCTCCTACTAGACACAGTGGGTCCTACTTCATGTCTGTCTTCTGTAAAATATGGTACAGCTCTATCACTCCTGAGAACCCTCACATCTCTAGTCATCCCCTCTACTTCTTTATGACTGTAGCCCCTCTCCAAAAAATCATTAGAGAGTGTCTCAAGGTCACCAAAGAACTATTCATCTGTGTTGTTCAACCGTGACATCCTCATGCCCTGACCTCTCAAAATATTATTATACACATGCGGTAGATGCATGCTACTGTGCTGCAATACTGCATTCTTCCTACATGGTTTCATGTTGAGCCTAGTTACCAAGTTGCCCAACACATTTTTAACAATCTTAACATCTGCAAACGTCACCTCATCAACTGATATAAAAGATGTGAACCTTAAAAAAGATGTAGTAGTACTCAAGGAACTCACCCAAGGCTGATGCATCCCCACCCCAAATTAATATCACATCATCAACAAATCTCCTGTAGAACAAGACAAATTCTGCATGATGACTGTTGAATATAAACTGTTCTTCCCAGCAAGCCAAAACCATGTTGGCGTAGCTATTGGCACACAAAGTGCCCATAGCTACGCCTTTTTTTCTGCAAAAAATACATATCCTGAAACATGAAAATATTATTTTTAAGAATTGCTTCATAAACAAATCAAATCAACTTGTTTCAAATTATAACCACTGTGAACAATCAAATACCATTTCACCATGTTTATACCCTCAACATTCGGTATACAGGTGAACAAAGACTCCACATTGAGTGTTAATAAAAAACAATCATTAAGAATATTACTATTCTGTTGTGCAAAAATAAACAAGTCATGCAATAAATGTTTAGTGACCTGTAATACAGTATTTGCTCTAAATAGTACTGGACAGCTCAACTTGGAGCACAGTTTTGCGTATATTCCCCTCCTTATTGAGTTCTTTACTCCTATAGAGAAGGAACACTTAGCTGAGAGTGAGGGGCGTAAGAAGCAGCTTTTGGACAGCTGTGATAGACAGGCATATCTACCTAGACTTAGCCAAGGCCTTTGACACAATCTACCACTCAGGCAATCATTGATAAACTCGCACAGCTGGGTATCAACCCATATATTGTCAGGTGGGTTGCAAACTGGCTCACTGATAGAACTCATACAGTCAAAATAGGGGACTCCACCTCATCCAGCAGACCTGTAACCAGTAGTGTTCCATAGGGATCGGTTTTGGGACCCCTACTGTTCAGAATCTACTTCTCTCGAAGTATAGGCTAAAACTAAAGGACTGAGGCAGACAAAGTGTGCTGATGACTGCAAACTGGGAGAGGTCATTGAAACCCCCAGCAATGTCAACATCCTGCAAGAAGGTCTTATGCAGAAAAATGACTGGTGCCAAAGTCATGGTCTTACACTTAATGCAAAAAAATGCATTATCATCCCCTTCGGTAAAGGTGATGTTGCTGCAAACTACCACATCAATAGCAATACCCTAAGCAGACAGTGGTGAGAGATTTGGGCACACAGGTTGACAGCAGCCTTAATTTTGATCACCTTGTCTCTACAGTGGTAAGAAGGGCCTTTCATATTGTTCATCTCATAAGTAAGGGATTTGCCTCCAGAAAAAAAAGTCTATAACCCCTTTGTATTCTTCCCTCATCAGGCCAATAATAGAGTACAATTCTCCCTTTGGTATGTTCCTTTTGGGTTCCTATCACATAGTCAAACTTTTACAAGTTTGAACCACATATGGTCGAGACCATAAGTTCGAATTTGTAAAAGTTTGTGCTTTTGAATGGAAATATCCATAAGTGGAGATTTCCATTATGTTCAATGTGGTGCGATCTCAGAGTCGGTATATTTAAGTAGCAGGGGGTGTGGGGGGTGCAGGAGGGCTTGTCTCCCTGCTTCCAACAATTTATTTTGTTGTATGCCGTTTTTTATTTTTTTTTTTTATGTAGTCGAAGTTCCGTAACTTCAGACATAATGGTTCGACCATTAGGTGTTAGGAGTTAAGGAACTTCGTCTATGTAATATAGACCCGTTCCTTTCCACATACCTGCAGCAGCTGGAGAGATCACAAAGATTTCTTACAAAAAAGCTTCATGGTCTTCAAGATATGTCTTATGTGGACAGACTGAAATCATTGTCACTTTACTCTGTGTCATACATACTGTTCAGATGTGAACTGTGCCTTGCATATAGAGCAATCACTGACCCAACCTTAACCGAAATGCTGCGCATTCACAAGTCAAATGGCACACAGGTCACTTGCTCACAGAACCTTAACCTGGTATGCAACATTAACAGAACTTGCTGGAGAGACAGATTTGTCTCACAGAGGTTGCCCTACCTTTGGGACAAGCTTCCTATTCATATTAAACAAAGTCCCTTGTTGGCCATATTTAAGCACAATTTGGACAATTGGATGGGTAACTGGAAATTCACCCCAGGGGTTCCACCTGTGTCTCTCTTGGACAGGGGCAATAGGTGCTGATTTTAGTATCCGCTTGAACCAGACACCCTTGGGAACATGGGTTGAACTTGGCTAGGCTTGTAAGGGCTCTGGGATCATAAGCCTAGTAACTTCCTATGATCCTGTATGTATATGCTGGAGACTTTGTGAGGCAGAAGGAATGCTTGAATAGTGACAAGGGAGGTTTGAAGGAAAGTGTACTCATAAAAAAGAGAAGATGGTTGGATGTTTCTGCAGCAGAAAAGGTAGAATAGTGTTGGAGCAAAAACTAGAATATGTAAATCTAGGTTGTAGCCGAAGAAGCAATGAAAATAATTGGATGAGCCTGAAGGGAGGAGCTAGAGAAGTATATCAAGGCTAGAGGTAGGAAACAGGTGAAGATATTATGTTAGGTGGCTGTGGAAGACTGAAAGGGATGAAGTAAAGATGAGTTTCAATAAATGCGGCTGAGATAGTAGGATGAGAAAAATGGTGTGGTGGTGATACTGGACTGAAGTAGGAGAAGGGGTGTGGTAATGATAGGGGGGAGTTATTTCTGCCTTTTTCTTATTGAGCTGAATATATTTGCTACCAATATCTAGGGTATGTGCCAAAACTGCAAAGGACAGATGTAGACTGGAATGCTACATTGCTATGAATGTTTAAAAGAGTACATGCCAGTGAGAACATAGATCTGGAGGGAGGTATATGAGGGATAAGTGGAGAAGAAGTAAACTTTTTGCTGTTAATGAGCTTATGTGAAATGTGGTTGGACTGCAATTGTATTAACAGAGAATGCATGTTATACCACGATAAAGTATTGTATATTTCAACTGTGCTGATAAATCGTGTTGGATTTTTATGAAATGTATTGAACATGTGTTAAAATGTTTATAAAATCCATGAAGAAAAAATGTAATTTATTTACTTGCAAATGAATCCCTCAAAATCCAGTTAGTCAAGACTGCTATCACAAACTGGCTTTTAATGAAAATTGTTTTGCATGAGGTAGTTTCCTGCAACCCAACTAATGTAAGTACCCTGATGTCTCTAAACCTTTGGGCTAAGTTACCCACTGTAGTCAGAAGTCTAAGTCCTTCCATCCCAAGTGAACACTATAGTGAATTTCAATAATCTGACATAAACTAAGGCAATTATAAGTTAGCCGGATTCACTTCCATTCCTGGTAAAGAGATTGACTACATTGTGTGCCATAGGCTGGAATAATTTCCAACCAGCTATGATTTGTCAAATGGACAAGAATATAGCTTCACAAGACAAAAATCACTTCTGAATAGAACCGCTTTGTGCTTAATTGGTTTAGTCTTGTATAAAAATAAAGGTGTACAAAGTTAATCATAGCAATCATAACAAATGCAAGACGACTGGGCCATATGGTGATTAATGCCTTGCCAGTACCAATCCTTAGACCTTTCCTTGCATTTTCAAGAAGTAATAGGCCATTCTTGCCTGGAGTGAATTTGTGAATACACATCCAATTGCCTAACTCCATTTTAAAGGAAGATAGTTTGTCACATTGCTTAATCTGGACTAGAAGTTTGTTCCAGATAAGGTATAGCTGTTGTGTAACAACTCTGTCTCTCCACAGTGATTTGTTTATTTGCTGAAACAGATTCAGATCTCTGGTCTGAGTGTTTGCTAGATTGTTTGATTTGTAAAGATTTAAGAGGTCTTGAACTGCCAGATCCTTAATAGCCTGAAAGGCAAGGCGGAGATCACTCATAAGGAGTCTAAAGGACACTGACTATAGGGGCAGGGCTTACAGTCTCTTCTGGTAGCTCAGGTCTTTTAAGCCCACAATCTCTGTTATTAGGAAACTTTGAGATGTCTGAAACTTACAACTATGTCTAGTATGATGCATCCCAAAAGGGGCATTGTATTCTCTTATAAGCCTAACTAATGCAGAATTTATAGGGTAAGGATCTCTTTAGTCCTTTTTTGGTTAATAAAATAAATAACTGTTCAATTGGAACAACATGTGTGTACTAAATAAAATGTTTGTATTTTGTTTGTACTAAACAAAGAAGACCACACTGGCTGTAATATAACTGGACTTCAGCAAAGTCCTTGACACTGTGACACACACCCAAGTCTAGTGATGAAGATTTTTTTTATTATTATTTATTGGCATTTCTTTACCGGCAAAGTCCACTGGGCTAAAAGAGCCCACTTTCAGTGGAGGCCCAGGGAGAAAAGCTCCACAAGGCAGTTAGTATAGTAGTACATAAAATTCAAAGCAGTTAGTAGCTACAAGCAGTATAATACAAAAACAAACAGTATTACAGAAAAACAGAATAAGATGCATGTAAACATATGATACAAGGAGTATTATACAAAAGCAAAGTATTATGCACCAACAGAATAAGATGTATGTAAACATACGATATGTACAGATTAATACAGTTTAGAGATGCATACTAACTTAAGAAATCATGTTATTGTACATTTAGAGAGAATATAGCGTTAAAAGCAGTCATATAGAAATGCTTTAGAGGGTGTACTAACAGTATCAGCCAGAACAATAGTACCAGGCAATGTGTGATTGAATTATTACCTGATAGCAAGGCATAGTTAGATAACTTATACATGTTTTAAGTACTGGTAAGGAAGATTTTAAGAGGTGAAGATGTGAATTAAGGAGAATGTGACTTAGGGTATAGGGAATCAGGTTATGGATGGATGAGAATATGTAACCTGCTGGCCTAGACCTCATGCTGTGAAGTCAGTTGGAGAATGTTCATAAAAAGGAAAAAGGCACTGATGATTAATAAATGTTTATAACTAATGAGGTGGTACATTGCCTGGTAAGGGAGCCAGCTCTGGTTAAAGCATGTTTATTTTTTATACCTAGAGGGGCAGTGAATAGGAGTTATTTTTCTGAAGATATACCTACTTACAATGAGACCTGCCTAAGCCAGTAAGCTAGTGAAGTGTGTGGCAATTAGAATACATTCCAAAGACATGAAAGCTCATGGGTGTATTCACATTTGTATTTGTTAACTAGGATAGAACACTGATCTACATGGACCTATTTTCTGGCAGAGCGTGGGAGCACTGTCTGGTTAAGTGATTTGCTGACTCACATATCTAGGCAGATGGGGACTGCATGGAATCAAACTCAGGACCACAGGAAGCAGCTCATTAACAGACTGGCATCCTTTCAAAAGGTCTGTTTTAAAATAAAAGCAAGATGAACAGATCTTGGGGATTATGTGAAGGGGAAGGATGTCATAAGAACTTAACAAAGCAGCACAGCATTGGTTGAAATTCATTAATGTCTTCTTCAGTAGCAAGGCTAGGGCAAGCGAGAGACAAGCGAGAGACCATCAGCAGTGTAATTCTGTGACCCAGGCCAATAAACAACAGTATAGTTGAAAGACAGCAGTCATGCTACCCAATATGCAAATAACATGCCTGCCTGATCATACCCTTTGGAGTACAGTAGAATGGTCAACGCTTGGTGATCAGTACGCAGAGTAAATTAACGACCCCACAAATAAGTTCTCAATTTTTCAATAGCCCACACACATCCAAGGGCCTCTTTCTCAACTGTAGAATATTTTCTTTCAGCAGCAGTAAGAGTCCTAGATGCAAAGGCAACAGTCCATTCTGTATGGTTAGGGTGAACTTGAGCAAGGACCAACTCCAAGCCCATAATCAGACCCATCAGAAGAAACTACAGTAGGTCTAATCAGGGTCAAATAATGACAAGGCTGAAATGTCAATCAGCCACTGTTTCACTGACAGAAAACTACACTCAGCTTCCTCAGACCAGGAAAATGGCATATCTCGGCAGAGGCGGGTACGTAGGGGTTCGATGATGATGGCAAAGTGTGGAATAAACTTATTAAACCAAGATGGAAGTCCAAGGAAGGAATGTAGCTTGGAAATGTCAGTGGGAGCTGGTGCATGGAGAAGGGCCTCAGGGTGCTCCTGATCAGGCTCAACCCCTTGTGCTGTAACAGTATGGCCCAGAAAACGCAAACTGAAATTATTAAAATGGCATTTGCATTCATTGAGCCACAATGCTGCATCTTTTATGCATTTAAGAACTGATTGAAGTGTCCAGTCATGGTCAGCCTGTGTTCACCCCCATAAAATGATATAATCTAACTAGTTTACAACATTTGGCAACCCCTGCAAAATTCTAGCAACCATCTTTTGAAAAGCAGTTGGAGCAGATGCTAGCCCATATGGAACCCGGCAAAACCGGAACAAGCTATCATGAGTAATAAAGGCAGTCAAGTCACGGCTGTCTTCATGAAGCAAAAGCTGAAAGCATGCACTTTCTAAATCAATGTTAGAAAACACTGTTGCTCCATTCAGCAAGGATAGCATTTCATCAATGTGAGGAAGAAGAAAACTGTACATAATGATAGCTTAATTTGGTTCTCTCAAATCAACTCACAGGTGAATACAAGCAGTCCTATTTTGAACCACCTCAATGGTGAGACCCAGGGAGAAGCATCAGTTATTTAATAATCCCTGCTTGAAGAAGATGATTGAGCTCTGCACTAACATCCTGCTGAACTGACAGAGGTAAGCAACATAAATTTTGTCATACTGGAGTAATAGAATCCAACACTTTAACTCTGTGTATGAAGCCTTTTACACAACCCAGGGTCAGAGGAGGTAATGGAGCTGTAAAAGACGCATGACAGGAACCAAGTTCAGGGTAACACATGGTAAGACAGTACTGATGGTAAAGCACAAATGCAGACCCTTTATTAAATCCATGCCCAGCAAAGCACGATGAAAACTGATGTAGAGCATGTAACATCATCTTTGCACACAGTAACTGGTAAGCAGCCAAGTACAGGAAGTGGAGCATGGGAATAAGTCACTAACTTAACTGAAGGTGGCAATAAAGTTCCCCATGAAAGTGTGTATCATATATACATTTAGGCAAAATGGATACTGATGATCCAGAGTCTACACTCCACAAGTGCAGTAGCAGTTGCAATTTTTATTGTGACACTGCAATGGATTCTCTCAGATGATGAATGGTCACTTAAGTAAAGGATCTGAAGCTCAGGTAAGGCAACTTACTTCACAGAGCATGTTTGTAAAGAATGGCAAACTCGTGTGAAATGACCAGTCTTTTGTCAGTTGTTACATTTAACAGAAGCAGCAGGACAGTGTTTATCATTGGCAAGGTGCTTAGCAGATCCACAATAATAACAAGCATGAAAAAAGGCTGCAGACAACATAGCAGCTGTAGGCTGTGAAACAGGCAGGGGCTTGGAAAAAGGCCTCTCGTGGTGGTGGTGGCCAACAGCAGATGCAGGTTGAGTATGTAAAGTCTGTACTGGGACTGGTGTATCACCCTCCTCACTCATAGCTTCAATTTGCATAGCAATCATAATAGCTTTATCCAAAGTCAAGTTGGGTTCTAAAAGTAATCGTTCATGTATATGATGAATAGACACGTGTTCCACCAACTGATCATGCAACATTTCATTCGGTTTAGTATCAAACTCACATTTAACTAAGTCTCGTAATGCAGCCACATACTTGGAAATAGTTTCATGAGTAGCCTGAGCACATTTTCTAAAAGTTTGACACTCGGCAACAACATTTCTCCATGAAGCAAATTGAGCTTGTAAAGCTGTAATGGCTTCCTCCAGTAACATACCTTGGTTTGGAAGTGTGTAGAAGAGTCTCTGACCTTCTGCTCCCAGACAATGAAGGAGAAGTGACTTTTTTTCTGCTCCTAGCCATTCATCTCGTGATGCAGAAATAACCATCATGTAGTTCTTAAACATTTTCAGCCACATGTCAACCTGTATAGCTGGTTCACCTGGGCATGGCAAAAATGCCGGAGGAGTAGTAGCAGCAGCAACAGCCATTGTAAACAAGCAAAAACAAGTAAGTACCTCATTGCCAAATTAAATTGCCAGAAGATTAATATAGACTCTCTCTAAGTTCAGTATTAAAGATTTTAATCCAACCATTTGAAGCAACAACAGGAATAGAAACATCAGTACAACAGGAACAGGAACCTCCATCCAGTCCTTATCACATCCATGAACTCTGTCTCCCTCCTTATGCCTTTCTCTACCTCCACCTAGTGGCGTAAGACTAGAACACAACAGGGTAGATATTGCTCCCCACTGTATATGCTGCTAGTATAGTCATACCTTGAATACTTTATACAGTTATTGATATTTTACAGAGAAGGCAAATCATGGTGATATAAAGAGCTGACACAAGAAAATGATTACTTCTTTCATGTGAGTAATGGGCGGGCATTATCTCCCACATTACTGGAGAAAAAAAACAGAAATTCCTGGGAGCACTTCCCCTTCTCTTAACCTTCAAGGCATAAAATAATTTGGAAACACTGCAGTGAAATTTGTCATATGCCTCAAAAAAGGTAAGTAAGGACCATCATCCTCGTGAAGATTTGACATTCTTTTCTTGAAATTCCATAGCAGATGCCAGCACATTTTGACATTTCAAGGATAGCAGCAAAGGCCACAATTTTTAAGAAGCCCTCCAATTGTCTTTGTTTTGCCCAGCCTCCCTGTCAGTGTCCTAAATTAATCAGCACAAATACCTGAAGCTCTTATGTATTAAATCAGATCACCATCTCAGTATTTGCCAAAAGTGGAACAGTTCTAGTCACAATGACAAAATAACCTTTCATACTTTTGGAAGACACTTGATGCCACCATTTAGTCAGCACACCTGCCATCTGTATATGGCACATTCCTGAATAACCACTCTCTGCTCTATTAATCCTCTGGGAAGAAGAACACTGGAGTACTACTAACAATGTAACAGTAACAGTGCTGGCAATATATTTATATGACACAGAGTTGCAACTCCTCCAGATTGGACTAATGTGTTGTAATCTCGTCCACTTCATTGTCGGCCACTAGAAGGAATCTACCTTTTAAGGCTATTTTAACTTAAGACCAATACTGGGGTCCCAGATCTCCCATGTGATGCAGTTTTATAATTCAGAAGTTTATTTTACTCTTCCCAAGTCTAAACCACTAATTTACTGTGATATCAAGTGGAAAGTACATTAGTGTAGTTTCATCTGTGAAAATCTAGATAAAATGGGAGACTTCTGGAATATCTTTGTCATTATATTTCATGCTGGGTGCAAGACTTAACTTTCATTAAGATGTAACCGTTAGAGGAAGTACTCTTCATACTGAGCTTTCAAGACTGACCATCATAGTAGGTATTGGACTTTCTCACCCTTATTAAGCAGTACTTGTAAAAGTTATTGAAGCATACAAATGAAGTACTGTTAGACATTTCTGTTCCAGGTTTTCTAGAATTTTTAAAAGACTGATTGCATCATTAATCTTGTTTTAGAAGTACTGTAATTCTCATTTGTTACTGAATGGACAAATGAGTGTCAGTCATCTGATATTAATGCTAACAACCTGAACCTTCCTTGTTGTGTAAGTCAAGCCTTCCTTGTTTAGTGGCAACATGATGATGTCACAAATCTGAGTTTCAAGAGATGTCAAATGCTCCCTTTCCACCCATGGATGTCATAATAAATGCCAGCATTAAAAAGCAACAAAAAATAGTGAGTTTTAATTCTTATGTTCAGGTTAGTTTTCATATCTAGTCCCCAAAGCTGTCTAGGATATAGTAGGGGAAATGTGCATGTTTCTATTTATTTGTGGTGTGTGTGTGTGTGTGTGTGTGTGTGTGTGTGTGTGTGTGTGTGTGTGTGTGTGTGTGCGCGCGCGCGTGTGTGTGTGTGTGTGTGTGTGTGTGTGTGTGTGAGAGTGAGAGATACTGAAACATTGCAAGCATTTGAGAAAACATATTGATTAAAGTGGAAGTGTAATCCTCAGATGGCAGAATCGGGTGTGTGGTGCACTCCAGCTGATAATGAAGTGTCATCCTTTTTATTGATTTCTGCAGAGTAATCAAGTTATGATTACAAATTTGATTTTTTCTGTTTCTGTCAAATTGTTTTTCACTGCAGAAAGAGAATATTGTAGGTCAGTGCTACTGCAACATTAAAAAACATTGGGATTTCTTTAATTCTTTACATTTATTACTGATAGCTTTTATTACACTGCAGTGACAGATACTGCACAAAACATTCCTTCACCTTCATTGATTATACATAATGGCAGATTATATAAATGTTACTGTGGCATTATTTTTCATTAATAGTGTATCTTCTTTTATGCTTCTCTTAGTCTGTAAGCCAGTATTCACCAGCTTTAGAAATGAGGTTTACCTCTGGTCAGCCACATGTGTGAGCCTAGTTAATGACTTGATGCTTGCAGATGTCTGAGCTTCTGTAAGCCATGGTGATGGATTTCCATTGCTATTACATATACTGTGCATGGAAACATGCTCAGTCTATTGAGAAATGTTTCCCAGAAGCAAACAGAAATCAAGGTTCCCATAAGTCCAGAGCAGAAAAATTAATTTGAAAACCAGGGATAATCAAAATAAAAACCATGTAAGACCATACAGTACTTGAATATTTTATTCATAAAAGTTGAGCACTTTCCCAATTTTTAATATGCATGATACCAAGTTGGTTTAATTGGTCAAGAATTGACATACGATTCTCTTGATGTGAGTATAAATGTGATTGGATTTGTATGAATGCAAGTTCTGATGAAGTCCTGTTTCACTTTGGGATAAAAGCATTCAACTTTTGTGAATAAAATATTAGAGTATGGTATAGTCTTACACATTTTTTTATTTTTGATTAACCCGTTTTCGAATTGATTTTTCTGCTTAGGACTTAGGGGAATTCATATTTCTGTTTGGATCTATGTATTCACTATTAAGGTTTCTCAGAATCTACAGTCTCATTCCATATAGTCCAATGTTGTTTACAGTCTACCTATGGAGAAAGGCTGTTAAGCATTTTAGGCAGAAGGAAACTTTCTAATATGTATGCCTAGGTGCTAGTTATAAATTTCATTCTCTGTTCCCTAAAGTAGAAAATATGTTTCTGAATTACCACAAATCTCTTTCCAGTATTTGTTTTATGCATGGCTTTCTCAAAGCATTTCAAATAGCCCTAGATAGAGCTTCCTCCATATTGACATTTAAGAAGTCATTTGATTGCTTGAGACCTGGCAGGGTTGTAAAAGAAATAATAACAAAAATGCATGATTTAGAAAACTGTGTGTCATATATGTGAACAGTTGATTTATGTACTTAATAATAGTCGATTGGTGACGCTGTTTTACATACATACATATAAATATTTCAAGCACGGGCATTAATGCCCTTCTAGCTTGCCAATATACCAAAACACTTGTTCCCATAATAAGTGTCCAAGCTGTTCTTAAAAATATCTAAACTACTACTTTCTTTAATGTAATTTGGTAGTCTGTTCCATGCATCAGCTATTCTGTCAGAGAACCAATTAGCACACTTTTCATTCCTATAGAATATTTTTTAATTTCTCCAAGTCTTTTGGGTTTCTAATACCATGACAGGAATGGGACCCCATTCCTAAGTCAAAGTACAATTAAAATTCATGAAATTAGTATTATTTCACTCTTTGACGTTAGCCAAAAGTGCTCTTTGGCTAACCCGCAATGTGCCCAGTAATGACTCCTGCAATTCATACGGTGTTGCATGAATTGGTAACATATCTAATCTTCTACATAGGTTGTCTGATGATTCTGTAGTACTTTTTGATAACCCCAAAAATTCCCAGAGGTAGTTATCTCTAAATGCCCTTTATACCTGAATAAGATGATCTGTTAGATGTCTGTAAGATACACTGTACAAGTTCAGATATTTTAGTCTTTCATAACAACTTAAATGTTCACATCCATGGATGCTCTTGGTATATTTCCACTGTACTCTTTCCAGTTTTACTCATGCTTGTTTTCTTATAGGGTTTCCATATTGTTATTCCATACTCAAGTTTGGGTCTGTTGTAACTAACATACAATGACTTC
The DNA here is from genome assembly GCF_019279795.1 of Protopterus annectens. NCBI lineage: Eukaryota > Metazoa > Chordata > Ceratodontiformes > Protopteridae > Protopterus > Protopterus annectens. Next base: position 469,241,911 of record NC_056748.1, read on the forward strand.
ATCATTTTTTATTTCATAGACCTTATAAATATTTTTATGCAACCTATAGTTCTATAACTATCTAACAAATTGGTTGATATGATTAGAAAAACTTATAGCTGAATCTACCCATATGCCCAGGTCCTTAAATGAGTCTACAGTTTCAATCACTGTGTGCAGTATTAAATATTCACCTTTCAGTTTGTCTCCCAAATCTCATATACTTAGTTTTTGATGTATTTATCAGCATATTATTCTCCTGTGCCCAAATGGTTAATTTAGTCAAGTTATTTTGCAGACATGCCTTATCTGTAACATGGGTCTATATTAAAAGACCAAAGACACATTCTTTTGAATGCGTCTTGGTCGAACATAAAAGACTGAAAATGCAAAATATCAAAGCGGCTGTTAAGCAAATTCTTTCCCTGGGAAAGAATCTGCTTGGCCGCTTTGGTACTGCGCCGTTTTTGGCACTGTAGTGCGGTCTCGGATTTGGTATTTTTAAGTAGGGGTGGGGGGCACAGCCCCTCTCTTAATGTAATGTTTGAAATAGTTTTTTTATTTTTTTATTGGAACAGCGATTTTTTTTCCTTTGGAAAAAAATCGCTGTTCTGACACTTCAACATTGTAAGCTTTTGCTTACATAGGATCGATTAATCACCGTTCACTTTTTTAAGCATTCGGTGATCTCATATAGACCCTGTAACACATGTAATCACTTTAACCAATTTCAGGTCATCTGCATATAGAGTGTAGAACACCTCGGATAAAAAACTTAGGTCTGAAAGATACAAGCTAAACAAGTAAGGGTATACAACAGAGTCCTGTGGGACACGTTGACTGTAACCAAGGATTTCACCTGTCCAGTTACTGTATATTTGCCACATCCTATTTGTAAGCCATGCAGCTATCCATCTTATCAAGAGTATATCAGTACCTAGTTGGACTAATTTACTGATCAGTGTTTTGACTCTATCAAATGCTGGTTAACTCTATATAAATTACATCACAGTGCAATTTTTTATTCATAGCTGTTATTATATTGTTATAGAACATCATATTATAGGTGATAATAGATCTATTTTTAGCATATGCATGCTATGTGGTTTCAAGTCCCAACCTATCCAGTTCTGACAATAACTTATCCAATATTAATATCTCAATTATTTTTCCACAACATGTTCTGACTCAATGTGTTATTATGTTTGACCTTATATTGACTGTTGCTGTGAATTATCTGTAATATCGTTGGAGCTTTTCTCCCCGGGCCTCCACTGAAAATGGACATATATCCAGCTGGACTAGCCCGGTCAACAAATGTAAAATAAATAATAAATAAATACTCCCCTTTCACTTAAAGACAGGTTTAATAAGCGCATGTCTCCAATCTTATGGAATCTCCCCATATTTATATAACCTAGTGAATAATAGGTACCATAAGTTCTTGCTGAAGTGTTCTCAGGTCATTGTTACTAATTGTGTCTCCTCCCTGTACTTTGTTTGGATCCAGTTTGCACAGTTCTTTTTCAATGTAATCTAATTTGATTCAATAATCTGTGGTTACCTGGATGTTACTAGGACAACTTATCACCCCTTTTGTGGAGCCAAACTGTTTTGCATAAGGTTTTGTAAATATATCTATAATCTGTTGTGTCCGAGTATATATTTTAGAATCTGCACACAGTTTATCAATTTGCGTGTCTTTACTCCTTCCACTTCTTATGTAGCTATAAAAAGATTTGCTATTATGCTCAATATCTTCATATAAAGTTTCTTCAACTTTTTCTTGATCTTGCCTCACACTATGTTTAATCTATTTGTCCAGCTTGTTTATTTCAGTTTTCAAAGTTGTAGTTTGACCTCTCTTCCATTTATTATATTTTTTGTCTCTCACCTTAATCAGATATCTTATTCTTATGAAAATGTATCACCCTAATGTTGTATGCCTAGATCCTGATGTTAAACATTTTTCTGATTTTATTTTTTGCACTCAATTTCTCTTTCAAAGCCTTTTACATTCCATCTGCAGTTTTTCCACTGGAACACCTTACTCCAGTTTGCTTCCATATAATCTGTAATTAATCTTCTGTGCACTGGTTTAGATTTCAGTTTGGCAGAATTATCTAGCAACAAATTAACCTTTAGAACCCCATGATCACTGCACATCAACGGTGGTAAAACTTGACTTGAAGTAACTAATTTTTTAATGAACACAATATCTAGTATGTTCTGTCCCGTTAGGCTTTATTACAATCTGAAGCAATTGTTGTTCCTGAATATATTTTGTGAATAATTTCCTTACTAACATTGTTGAATCAATATTATTCGAGTCTGTTTCTGGTAAATTTAAGTCCCCAGCTAATATTATTCTTCACTCCTGTGTTTCATGCAAGAAACGTACGAATTCCTCTAGGTCATCTGCACTTAACTGTGGTGGTGTATACACTCCACCCATTTTTATATGTTCCAAGGTTGTATTTATTTACCTCCAGTTGATTTTTTTGTTAGAATGCCTGTTACAGTAAAAACATTTATACTCGGACAGAAATGGTTTCCAGTCATTGTTCTTTAACCATGTTTCATAAACAATAACAGCATTAATCTTGTGGGAATATAGCAAATTCTCCAATAAAAAAAAATTATTATTAAATGCTCCTGGCAATAACAACCATCAGAGATGCCTCAGATGTTGCTATCTGTGAACTGTTAAATTTTTGACCTGGCAAAAATCATGCCTATCACACCATTCTGTCTGAACACGTGTGTGCCCAAAGCTAAGCTTGGATGCTCTACACATTTCCATTTTTTCCATGTAGGTATGTACTCAGAAAATCTTTTCATTCACAGTAACCTATCCTTTCTATAGGTGATATGTGAAAAATAAGTCCTAACACCAGTACAAGCTATACTAAGAGGGCTGTCAGGTCCCTACTAACGGTCAGAGAATCCTTGCGGATGACATCATTTGTACCTACATAAATAAAAATGGATCCATACTTCTTTACATTAAGGCATTCCAAGGTTTGTCTCGCATCTATTTTTGCTCCTGGCAAGCATAACACTATTCGATGTTCATTATCTTCTCTGCAAATATAAGTATCAGTTCCTCTAATAACTGAATCTCCAATTACAAGAATATTTTTGCTTGCCAGCTCTGAAGAATCTTCATCTTATAATACATAATGGTCTTCAACCCTTCCATGTTCAATTTTGATTTCTTCCTTTTCACCTGCCCCTTGCCTCTTTTTTCTACCTTCTCTTTTGGAAAAATGATGCCTTTTTCTGTAGACTGAAAGTTTTCACATAGAAAAATATTATCATTCTCTGTAACCTGTGTGTTACATAACAAAGCAGTGTCCTTTTTAGTATGTATTCTCCTTCCTTTGCAGTCATTAATCAGTTTTTTCTTCCTTATTTGTTGCGAACATCTTCCTTGCTTTCTTTTTTGTTTCCTTCTAAACAAGCTGGATCCTCACATTGCTGAATACTTGCATCCAGAATTCCAAAGTTGTCAGGGGCATCTTCTTGTTTCACAGGGGTTGAATGATCTTTGCAGACAGTAGATGCATCTTTTCCTAAATGTGTTAGATTTGTTCTTTACCTAACATTATTTATTTCACCAGTCTAGTCAATATATGAAACAGTTCTACAAGCCATACCAGTTGCACAAGTTCAATCATCATCATTAAGTCTAGATTTACTTTTAACAATGGTAAGCAAATCATTCAACTTTTGACACGAGGAACACAGATCACCAGTGTTATCAGCTTTTTCCTTTAAATATGCATAGCATTTATTACACTGTACAAGACACTTGTGCATTAGCAAGTTGTTAATTGCATACTCATTTAAGGAATCCATATTCAGCTTCAAATGAATAAAATACTGTAAAAGAATAAAAAAAAAAACAGTAACCACAGAAGTCAGAGGGAACTTAAATCAACTTCTATAACAAGAAATCACACAAGCAATATACAACTAAATACTAAACTAAGTACAGTAAAGTTGTTCTGACCATACAAGTTCTGCAAGCAATACATCGATCATGAAGGTGCATGGTAGCTTCTGCTCACTATCATTCACATTTGCACTACTTTTTAACAGTAAAGATCAATAAATCACAAACCAAGGCAGAATTGTTTAGATATGCTCAGTATTTTTCTCTCTGCAATATGTGTGAATTTATAGCTGTCTAGGCCCATGGGGTGGCTACAGCTTGCCTGTCTAAAACCTATCCCATTCTAACAACCAGCAGTGAAATTAAAGGTAAAATAAAATATGAATCAAAGTAAATCTTGTTAACAAGCTAGCCCTTCCAATTGACAAACAGTGAAAAGCAGTGATAAAAAATAAGATATAAATTCAAATAAAACTTCTCTTAGCAGTCAACTCTAAAGTAAATCATAGACCAAGGTAGGATTGTTTAGATATTGTCTTCTAACCTGTGGTAGATTATAAAGGAGGTGACCCAGATGGCCCATAGTTACAACTACACCCTTGCTGAAATAAAAGTTGAAACTGCACGTAATTTTGCCTCCTTGAAGGTGTGTGTGTGTGCAATAAAATCCAGTAATTCATTGAAAATTGATGTTGCTAAGTAAGAAAGGGCTGGCTGTGGATCAAAACAATTTACATTTTTGTCATTTATTCAGTTTAAAGTGTGGCTTTACATGCCTAGTGTAATTTTTTATAATATAAGTTGAATACATCTCCAACATAACAGGATGTCCCTAGTAGTTTTGGTCTATTCCTCATACAATTTGTGGTTTTCTGGCAAATCACTGGGGGCTAGAGTTACTAAATAATTACAAAAAAAATTGACTTCTAAAATGTTTATATCCTTTTTGAAAATGCATTCCAATGTAAAAACTGTTAATCTAGCAACTCTCTTAAGTGTATACAGGCTATTTAAAAACTTTTCCTGATTTTTGTCCCTTGTCCTGTATTATTTTATGACTTTTCTGTGATTCCTGTGCTAAGAGGTCCAGAGGTATTACTTTTATCACTGTCAGATGTGTACATAACAAAGTGGCTATAACAGCTGTGTGGGGTGGTGGGTACTTGTGGATAAAAGTAACTTATCCTCTGCTTATTTGGTCAGTTAACTGTCTGACTTTGCAAAAATGGTGTGCCTTTATGTGAAATAAGTTGGACTACTGTCCATATGAAATAAAGATGAAATAATAAAGCTCTCAATTATCCCTGAGTTTGCAGAATCTCCCTGATTTGCATCATATATTTGGCCTGTTCCTCATAAAACTTGTGGAATCTTTCAACTCGTTGATGATTGCAGTCACTGAATAATGACAGACTTTTGAGTTTCAGATTTCATATCCTTCAGAAAATTCATTTTTAATGCAAAAAAAATATTTTTCCACTGATTTAACTATATAAGAGATATTTGTCTTTGACTTTGCATCTTTGTTGTCCCTTATCATTTTTTGGCTTTGTCTGTGATTATGTTAAGAGGTCGAGAGGTATTTTTTTAGTCACGTTCACATGAGATGAACACAGCACAGTGGCAATAACTGCTGGGCGGGTGGTGGGAGCTGTCTGTGAGTAAATTATCTTATAATCTTCTTTACTCATTTTAAACAGTCTACCTTTTTAGGACTAGTGCACATTTGTGTGAAATACTTTGGAATACATAGGCTATAATACATTTGTGTGAAACAAACCTGAAATAAATTGTCTGCAATTAATTACTTTTACCACAATCAGACATCTGAGGTATGCAAAATCTGTAATGGAGGTATAATCATTAGATGAGGGGTCTATCTGTGAATGAGAATGATTGCCAAACACATCGTTAAACCACTACTGGTCTGGTTTTGCAAGGATAGTGTGGATGTGTGTAAAGCAAGTTAGAATACTTTATAGTGAACATTTTTGTCACAATCTGATATGCAGGTATGCATTCAAGTGATTGTAATTGATGAGCATGGACATTGGATTATAATGACAGCAGTTTGAATAGTCATAAAGCAGGAAGGGGAATCCAATAGAACATGAGCATTTGTGTGTGTTCAAAAAATGACAATTGTACAGGGCCAAATATGTACTTAATCTACTACTGCTTGTCCATAAGCTATAGAATGCATGGGCAGACAACATGTAGTAATATAAAACAAAATTGCTTAGTTTTGCTTTGCTTAGAATGACCTCTCAGCATTTTGCATTAGTGATGTTCATCACAGTGATCACTACTACAGTAGTAGCCTTAGCTATATGAGTTATATGCTGTCCGTATGAAATAAAGGTGAAATGACATAGCTGTCAACTATCCCTGGTTTTGCAGAATGTCCCCGATTTTGCATCCTATATTTGGTCTGTTCCTCATAAAACCTGTGGAATCTTTCCAAAATGCTGAAATATGGCCTGCTTCAAAAGATTCAGGGCACCTTCCATAAACCCAAAAGGTCAAGCAGCTTGAACTGAGCTGACTAAAAGACAAGTTTGGGCATGAAGCCCACCAGAGATTTACTGCCACAGAAGAGTATGCTCCTCTGAGACTTTCAAGGATTGATGGTTGGCTTGTGCTGTCCTTTGCTGGACAGACAAGTGCCCTTTATTTAATTAATTTAGTTGATGTTTTATCACTTTCCTCTTCAAAAAGTTGTCATAACGCTAGGAGTTTTATTATCTTAAGATTGTAACATACTTTTAAATGGACGAAACACAAAAACAAAAATGTCCAGTAACCATAAAAACAAGGCACCAGAAGTACTTCTTTTTTTTTTTTGTAAATATTTTTATTCATTTCCAAAAACAAGAAAACATGAATGCAGGTTATTTATGACAATGAAGTATTTACAAATTATTTAAAAAGGTAGGCTAAAACCTCTAAACAGATATCAAACATTAAAACCAAAATAAAGTATTTACAAGGGTGTCTATTGTTGACATATAATTGACTTTCTATACAATTGTTTCCTGATTATAATCTGCTGCAGTCATTATTCTCCAGTATTTCAGTTACTTTTTGCCATGCTAAGTATAATGATGTAGTTCTTTCAGTTCTTCCTTTAATAGTGTTCATTTCCAATTGTGATACTGCTGACACCATATTCATGAATTGCTTAAAAGTTGGAGAAGCTTCGGATTTCCAGTTTGATGTAATGTTCTTCCTTGCAATAGCTAGGAAAGTCCATAGGATTACATATTTTGTTCTTGGCACAGTCGGGTACAGGTGCATTAAACAAAATAATAGATTTGGAAATCTGGAATTTATCATTGAATACCATTTGCAGAAAATAATTTATTTTATCCCAATATGGTTTAATCAAATGGCATTCGTAGAACATATGTTGCCGGTCTGCTTTTATTGATAAATCACATCTCCAGCAGCCAATATTTTTCTTAAACATAAGTTCCATTTTATGAGGGGTTACATAAGATCTGTGTATGAATTGCCATGTAAAAAGTCTCCAATGTAATGAAAGTGATTCTGCTTTGGAGAAAGAAGAATTATTTTTTTATCTCTGTCATTTGGCACGTGTCCATTAACTGATCTATAATAATTCCATATTTTGTCATTATTATGCATTTTTATTTTTTTGTTTGTTTTATAAATAGATGATAAGTATCCCTTTCCAGTAATGGGTTGATTCGTTAGTAATATTATATGTTCTATAAGGTTAGGAACATTTTGTCTTATTGATGGTTGCATTGTTTCTTGTTTGCTTAATATATACTGTCTTAATTCTTGTACATGTAACCACGAACTATCTTCCATATTTAATTTCTGTTTAATCTGGTCTATTGTCAGAGGTTTTACAGAGTTTAGCAATTGATGCCAATATATTAATCCCTTTTCTTTAAGCATGTTGACTACTTCCATATTAAATGTTATTATATTACCTTGTGTACGCTACTGGATATAAAAGAAATGACCATGCTTTAATATCAGGATTGCTATTAATAAGATTTTGGAAAATTTTTAATGTATAAGTAATGTATTTGGAACTTATATTTTTATTCTTATGTATCATCATATATTCCTTCATCAGCCATAGAAAATTGTTTGGTACGAAATCTGTATACTTATTTGCTACTACAAATCCTGATTTTAACCAGATTCTCTCATGAATTAGCTTCCATTCTGATGTATATTTTGTATTTAGCCAAATGATATTGTTTTAATAATGGCTGAATGCAAATATATTTCTATGTCTGGCAAACCTATGCCACCTATATCCCAATCATCTAGATGATACTTCATAGCTATCCTTGTTTTTTTTGGATACCATAGGAATCTTACCATTAAATAATTTAATTGTTTTAGGTGTGATTTAGCTGGTGGCAAAGAACAAGCTTGTATGACATAAAGAATTTTTGGAAATATGATCATTTTAATTATATAAAGCCTTTCTTCCATTGAAAAGAAGAATTTATTCCATCTTTGTATTAGATTTTTAATATTATTTAAGGTCTCTTTATAATTTGTTTCAATTGTAGTATCTAGGTTGTTAGTTATTATAATTCCCAAGTATTTAATTATATTATCGGTAGAGATATATTTATGGTATTTTTATTTAGATCTTTTTATTAGTATTTATAAGCAATACATTTGTTTTGTTCTCATTAAATTTAAGACTTGAAAAGTTTTGAAAGTTTTGAATTGAGTCCCATAATGCTTTTAAACAGCTATTATTATTTTTAAGGTAATTAAAATATCATCAGCAAAAAGTTGAATTTTAAGCTCTAGGCTGTTGTCTAGTTGTATTCCTTCAATATTTTTATCCATACGTATATTATTTGCTAAGGGTTCAATGACTAGCGCAAACAATAATGGAGAAAGAGGGCAGCCTTGTTTTGTGCCCTTAGTTATTTTAATAGATTTAGACAGACAAGATCCCAGTTTTATATAAGCCAATGATTTTTCATATAATGATTTTATTAACAAAGTGAAGTTGTTTGAGAAGCCATATTCTACTAAAACTAACCACAGATAATCCCAGTTCACTGAATCAAATGCACTATTTGTCTAAGCTAATAACATTCATTTTGTTTTTTGTGACATTTATATAATCAATTAAGGAAAGAATTATTTTAATGTTGTCATAAGTGTTCCTATCTTTTATAAAACCTATTTGATCCTCCGCTATCAAAAGTGGTAGTAATTGTTTTATTCGAGCAGCATGTATTGCCATAAAAATTTTATAATCTATATTAAGAAGTGAAATGGGTCTGTATGATGAACATTCACTGGGATCTTTATTTTGTTTCAGAATTGGTGATATTAATGTGTACTTCCAAGAAGGAGGAATGTCTTTACCATTTTTAACTGATGTAAAGACTCTCAATAACAACAGCAAAGCCTCATTTGATAGTAATTTAAACATTTCTGGGGTGATATTATCTATACCTGGAGCTTTATTTAATTTTAGCTTATTTACTTCAGCTTTAAATTCTGTCATTGTTCTTTGTTTATCTATTAGTTGTACTTGCTCCTCTAATAACCTAACTTTAACATTGTTTTTGAGAAAAGCTTTCAATACTGAATGTGTTTCTGTTTTCTCATTTTGATTATTAAGTTTATGAAAAAATAGCCTAAAACCTTCTAGTAGTCCTTCTAAATCAGATACTTTCTTTTTGGTTTCTATATTATGTATTTCCTTGATTTGATTTGTTTTAATAATCTTTTTAGTCCTATTTGCTATTCTTCGTTGGTTTTTAGGGTTCATTGAATAGTAACATAGTTTAATTTTTTCTAAGTTGATCATTGTTTTGTGGTGTAGTGTCTCTGAGTATTTTTTATTAGTATCTTCTAGTTCTATTATTAAATTGGTGTTTCCATTTTGAATATCAAGCTTTAAATTATCTACTTTTGACTGTAATTCCATTAATTCCTTATTCCACTGTTTTTGTTTATTTTTATACCATCCCAGCGCTCTTCCATATAGGTATGCTTTCAGTGCATCCCATATATATATTTCAGATACATCTTTTGTAAGATTGATATCTAGGAATGTTTGTGTCTCTCTAATATAAAATTCCTTAAAATCTTTGAGATTTGTTATGTAAGATGGTATTCTTGTTACTGATATCCTTCTCTTGAAACATAAGTCTATCTCAAACGTTATGGTGTTATGGTCCGAAAATGGACATGAAATTGTCTTGACTTTATTTAATTTAAAGGTTAAATCCTTTGCTATGTACACTCTATCTATTCTAGAGTATGTATTATGCCTATGGGAAAAATGTGTAAAGAATAGTGAATCTGGGATAGCATACTCATTTATGTCAACTATATTAAAAGTTTCAACAAACTCCGATAACAACTTTGTTAAAGGTGATCTCTTACGTGTAGTTTTAGTATTTGTGTCAGTTTCTTTTATAATGCAATTGAAATCTCCAGCTATGATTAAATTGCCTTTGGTATATTGTACAATGGCTTCTAAGTGTTGTTTGGCCACTCTAACACCTAGTCCTGGTATCCAATAAATATTCACTAATGTATATATCATTTCATTGATGGATATTGTCACTAGACAAAACATTCCTGAGTTGTCATGGAACGTGTTTATGATTTTAGGCATTAAAGTAGTGTTTTTCCACAAAATTGCTACTCCCCTTCGCTTCTGATTATAGGTGGAAGTTACTAGTATTGTATAATTTTTATTGTTTATTTTATTTATGTCTTCCTGTGTAAGGTGTGTTTCCTTTAAAAATACTAGTTGCGCTTCACATAGCTTTAAATATCTATAAAGACTTCCCCTTTTGCAGCTATTATTTAAACCATTTACATTAAGAGATATACATTTTGCAATTGGATTTATATTAGCTTTGCTTTTATCCATATTCATATACTCGTAACAATGTGTAGATGTGTGTCCATGAAGAGAATGACTTGTTCTTTCTTCTTCCAACAGTGTTACAATAGATTATAGCCACCCAATAAAAGTAAATTACAAGATCATAACTGAGAACAATATAAGATAAACAACCACCAAACCCCTCCATGAGAAAAAACATCTCATCCTTGAATGATCTAATCATTCAAGCGATCTCTCTAAGTCTGCATTTCAGCATCCTCCCCCGGCCCCGCCATATGGTAGTTTTATAATGAAAAGTATCTTATATATCTTTTAAGTATACATGTATTTGTCTTTACAGATTACTTAAATACAGTCTTTATCTATTTTTAATATTTTATAAAACACTAAGGCAACACAACTATACATAGATTTAATACTTAACTATTTGGTTTTGTTTAAATTGTAAAGGAAAATCTTTTATTTTAATATATCTTTTGTGTAGCAATAACGGTTATGCATCTTAAAAATAATATGCTTGCTGTCTATCTCCCTTATAGTGTGAGTGGCATTCATAGGTATCAAATTTATTGAAATGGTCTACTTATATATATATATATATATATATATATATATATATATATATATATATATATATATATATATATATATATATATATATATATATATATATATATATATACACATATACATACATACACATACACACACATATACACACATACATACATACACACACATATGCATACATACATAAAAAAAAATGTTAAGCATTATATGCATCAGTTAACCATGCCACAAGTTGATTAAATCAGAAAGTATCCGTAACAATGAATATAACGTTACATTTGTATTGTCATTTATCAGTAATCTTATAGTTTTCTTTTAATTCAAAAAGTCATATTTTAGTGGTATGAATGCTACTAATTTGTTTTTGGCATTGGTATTATATAGTTTAAGACTATATTTCTTAGCAATTTCTATATATTTATTAGTGCCACTGGCATATTTCATCGCTAGTGTACCACATATGTCAAATAGCAACTCATACTCCTTATGATATTACAGGATTTATCTGCAGTGTTATAACTGTAAGTTTGGAAAATATGAGAAGCAAAGTAGGCTTTAAATATGCTATAACACAATTGTTTGGTACTTATTACTGTCAACTCTTCTACATACACAGGAAAAGATAACCTTATATGACCATCAACCATTTTCCTTCATTTTTCTCTTCATCCTTCTATTCTCCATTTTTAATAAATATTTGTTTCTATTGTGGCTTCTTTGAATTTAGTGAGGGTACTCAATATCATTTTATAGATAATATACAACGTTCAAACAGAGAACATGCCCAATATAGAGACATATTCTCAACTCAAGTGGTCCACACCATATATTTATAACACTGCAGTCAAAAATATACCAATGAATATGCAGTAACTAGCAGCTTTGCAGCATGTGTGTGTGTCTCTAACAAGTACATACCTATAGGATATTAAAAAGAATAGATAACACGCTCTTGTTTCATAATTAACAAATGCACACAGACTGGTATTTATGTTCATAGACAGAAATTAGACCTGTTACTTATATGCATATCAGGTACCAATAGCAATATGTTAGTAAATGCCTATGCTATTCAATTCATATTTTAATGCTGATTGATATGAGATGTAGCTGACAATGGCTTTAGCGTTTGTGATGTTATATAATATATATTTAGTATTATAAGTAAAAGTACGCTGCATGTCTATTTGCAATCTAAGGTTCAAGGCTGATCAATTTAGACATACAAGACAATCTCTTTAGCCTTGGTTATATAATGGGAGTTACTGTGTCTCTACACAACCATTCATTTTCAGTGAAGATGTTCAATATTAATATAACTTGCCTTTAATAAAAGCATACTTATAATTCAGCAGTTCTTTCCTATATATATATATATATATATATAAAACAATATCATAAGCAAGTCTGAGATTTTCTCTTGCTCATTACTGCTTAATGATTGTGCTACTTGAACAATTTAATATTTACAGAGTATCTTGATAATTAAACAGCAACTCCTTTTTTACCCTTAAAATGCCTAATAACACATAGCTACTTTCATGAACCTTAATTAACTTACTATCCTTAAAGTTGAGTACACTAGCTGCAGTGTGTTTACAAATATGTTATATAGTTCCAGTCAAGGACTTAAATATATTAAAGTTTTATAAAATTAAGTTAAATTATAGTAATTTACGTGGGTGATCTTATCAGAAAAGATTGTAGTAAAGTCTGTATGTGTTAACAACTCATACAGTTTCTTCCAAGTGATGTACTTCTTTTTAAGCTTCGTGTGCTGTTTATGTGTACCATTCAAAATGAATAACAAATATTACAATATAATAAAACGTCATGTATGTGTTGATACCTTCTAAATTCATTAGGTACTTCAGTGTACTTTTAATATTTGTTAAAACTTTAAAAGCACTTTGCCATCTCATAAATAGTGTGCTGGTTACTTTAAGTAGCTTAGGAGTTGACACCACACCCATACTGTCTTGTTTTAGTGCTGACATCACTCATGACTGTTTACTTTCATTTTGTGCTGTTAAAAGGTTTAACACACTGTAATGGATTCTAACTGAAGAACCTTCATTCAGGGGTGGTAAAATAAGAGTTCCCAGCTTGTGACCATGGCGGGAAGACAAAAACAAAGTAAGTGAAGTTTTTAGGGCTTTTTTAAACTGAACACCAGCTCATTAAACTTCTATTAGTTTTCTTAACATTAAGGGCAGATATACAAGCCAAGCAGTTGTTTGTTAGTCAGAAAGGCACTTTTAGCATCAAAGAATAGATAATTACTTTTCAAGGCACTTTTTGACAGTTATTACTATCAGTTTTTATATATTATTATGTGAATTAAATACATCAGTTTAGATATTTCATGCAGCTTAGTGTAAATAATATAAAAAGGAATCATGCTCATTTAAACACACCACATTAATATGTCAGTGTAAATACATCATATTCTATACTAGCAGTAAAAGGCAGGTAATTTATAAATGAACTATCTAAATATCATTTAGAGTTAAAAAAATCATGACTGTAAGTATTTACACTGTAATAGAGAAAGATATGTTACCTTGCTTTCTTTAGGGTTGTTTGCTTTAGTTATAAAATGTCCTGCTTATCTTGTATTTATATTGCTTCAAAGACTGACACATGTGTAAAGCATGAATGCTTTCAAAGAACTTTTTTGCCTTACAGAGCAAATAGAAGACAATAATGTTTGTGTTTTTCATATGTCTTTTATTGTTTCTTCTTCTTCTTGTCAGCAGTGCTCCATTCATTTTTTCTAAGTGACGCTTAACCCCAAATTGGGAGAAATCCATTTCTTCCACATTATCCAAGGTTTTATTAGCTGAAAGATAAGAAACTGTTGCTTGCAGAGTGTCAAAAGTTTTAGGACCTTCAGTAAAAAAATATTTTTATTCTTGCAGGGAACAGCAAGTGGACTTTAAGTTGTCTTTTTTTCAATTCCTTTATCAGAGGGAGACATTCTTTTCTTGCAGTTATAACTCCAGCAGAATAATCATTATCAAATCTGATTATGTTGTCTTTGTATTTAACTGGAGAAGTTGACCATGCTATTTTTAAAATAAGTTCCTTGTCCTGTGATGAAAAAAACTTTACTATTATTGATCTTGGGTGATTTTTTGATTTGATGGTTGATGAAGCAGCTCTTAAGGATCTGTGGGCTCTTTCAATTCCATAAGAAAGAGCTTCAGGCAATTTTAAAATTTCTGGTAACCAGGTAGTAAGGAAAGTCACCATGCTATCTCCCTCTGTTTTCTCTAGTAGCCCATAGATGCGAAGGTTATTTCGTCTGGACCTATTCTCTAGATCCTCTATTTTATTTTGTAATGAAGCATTTGCTGTGATAAAAAATGTAGCTGAAGATCTTGTTCTGAGAGTCTGCCCTCAGTATCATTTAAGGATCTCTCTCTGTCAGCTATTTGAGACTTCTGTTGCATCATTATTTCTTGTAGTTGCTGTATTTGTTTTGTAGATCTCTCCTCAAAAGTGTCCAGTTTGGTATTCATTTTGTCAAATTTCACTGACAAGTCTTGTATAGCATTTAATAAAGACTGTATCTCCTTTTTCATCATCTGGTCCTGTGTGGTATGCTTAGAAAAGCTCATTTTCAGTAGATTCAGATACCTTCCTTCTTGTTTTTGACAGGAAAAATAATGTTTAAAGCCAAATGTTTTGTACTGTAGACGTCTAGTGATATTAGTAGAAGTAATTCAACAAAATAGGTTTGTCTACAATATCTAGTTTTTAAAAATTCCTGTCAGAAATATCTTTTGAGTGCAGTGCTGGGAAAAGATGCTGCCAACCAGTCTACATCCTAGCCACGCCCCACCAGAAGTACTTCTAAAGTAAGGAAGCCACACAAGATTGTTCCAAGAAAGGCTGTATAAGTGCTTTTGTTCTTTTAATTACTTTCAAACAAAACAGAACTTCAGTATCTGATGAAGTCCCATTTTGTTTGAAAGTAATTAAAGGAACGAAAGTGCATATACAACCTTTCTTGGAAGAATCTTGTGTGGCTTCCTTACTTTAGAAGTATTTCTGGTGCCTTGTTTTATACTTTTAAATGGCGCACTCATTTTGACTGTCACTGAATACATTTTTTCTGTGGAGAAATTGTTTATTTTTCATTTGTGGAGATAGCATAATGTTGTAAAATGTTTTTTTTTTACTGTATTTTGTTGTCAAAAATTCACTTTTATGGGCTGGTAGTGTTTACTGGCAATAGCTGCTTGTCTACCCCAGGAAAGAGGCACAATTTTTGGCTTGACCATGGAACAGACTCCCATGGTCAGTCCTTCATCCAACCACAAAAATAAAAAAAAAAAAAATAAGCAAATATCCTTTGTGACCACAGAAGGGCTAGCAAGGGAGAGCCACTCTTGTTGGCCCTGGGAGAAGGAACAGAGAAGGTTTCCCTGTTGTATCAGAATTCTGTGTCCATCTCTGGGGAAGCAGTTGCTCCCATTAGTGACAAAGCTGACCCCATTTTTCCTGTCAAAAAGAAAGAGAAAACCGAGCATGTATCTACTCCTCCTCAAATTGCCTTGGATAGAAGTAGTTTATTGGGTCTGGCTTGGGAATTAATTCAAGCTGTTGATCAGAGGAGAGTTCAATTTCTGACTTTTCCCTGTGTGGGTTTCTCTTTCTCACAGATTGTTGCTAGAGTGTGTCAATGTTTTCAGTGGGAGAACACTGAAGTGTATCAGTTCCTCTGAAAACACTATGAGTTGTTACAGAAGGAGTTTCCAGAACCTAAACCAATTATTCCTGTTCTGTGTGCTTTAGAGGCTGTGTGTGTTACTGCCAGCAATTTTCCTGATAGTAATCTAGCTGCACCTAAAAAGGCAGATAAGATATATGACATTTCTCAGTTTTTAAATTTTTATGCACAGTTCCCAAACCTGACCCAGTAGCTACAGCTTTAGTTGATCCCACTGCTGCTAAACACTTTTTTAATTCCAATCCTACTCTTTCTAATAAGGATAGGAAAATTATTAATAGCTATGGGAAAAGGTGTATACTTGCTGGAATTTTGATTTTCAGATTTTTGAATTGTCAGGCTCATATGTTACAGTTTGTTCTGACGTATTGTGAAAGTATGAGGAATATTTTATCTGCAGTTTTTGTATGAAGAAAAATCTGTTTTAAATAACTTAGTTTTTTTCTGTTGCACCTGTCACTACTCATTGTTTGTGGTGTGTGTATGACTATGCTGATACTTCTTCAAGGGATAAGACCACTGATATGGCTTTGAGGAAGTTTATATGGATGCATTCTCAGAATCCCCATATGTTAAAAACAGATTTTAAATTCTTACTTGGATATAGATTTAGTGTTTGGCCTTTTTGCTGTAGAGGTGATCAAAAATTGTGATGAAAGGGGCAAGCTGATTCAGGGAATCTCTCAGATTTTTCATTCCTCCTTTTCCAAATTGCTGGAATTTTGATTTTCAGATTTTTGAATTGTCAGGCTCATATGTTACAGTTTGTTCTGATGTATTGTGAAAGTATGAGGAATATTTTATTTGCAGTTTTTGTATGAAGAAAAATCTGTTTTAAATAACTTAGTTTTTTCTGTTGCACAGGTCACTACTCATTGTTTATGGTGTGTGTATGACTTTGCTGATACTTCTTCAAGGGATAAGACCACTGATATGGTTTTGAGGAAGTTTATCTGGGTGCATTCTCAGAATCCCCATATGTTAAAAACAGATTTTAAATTCTTACTTGGATATAGATTTAGTGTTTGGCCCTTTTGCTGTAGAGGTGATCAAAAAGTATGATGAAAGGGGCAAGCTGATTCAGGGAATCTCTCAGATTTTTCATTCCTCCTTTTCCACATTGTCCAAGCAATTTACCTCATCATCCATTTTTGACAAAAAACAGAATAAACAGTCTCAACAAAATTCAGACATATAGACGTATAAGAAGAAATGACAAACGAGTTCCAAAAAGAAGTCTTGAACCTTTATAAACCAAGGACATTCCAACAATAATTCAAGAAACCTTGTGACATCTTCCCACCCTGGCCCCTTCATTCCTCCAGAAAATCTGAATCTCCATTTTTCTCTTTGTTAACAGATTGTTTCAGACGAGTGGGTTCTGAAAATCATTCATCTGGGTTACAGATTGCAGTGGGAGGTAATTCTTCCTTTTCAGGTGATCATTCCTCATCCTTCAGCTCAAACACTTTTTTTTCCACCTGCCCTTTATCACATGTGGTCCCAAGGAATGGTAGAAATGGTTCCTCCTTCCCAAGTGGGGAAGTTTTTTTTTTATTCAAAGATGTTTCTAATGCCAAAGAAAGAAAATGCCTGCAGACCAGTTCTAGATCTTTCTTTCCTAAACCTGTTTGCGATTGTGCCCAAATTCAGAACGATATCACTTTACAACCTGTTACTTCTTCTTTCTCTTTCAAGTTTCCTGGTAACAATAGACTTAAAAAATGCCTGTCATCACAACCCTGTTCATCCAGAGTTCAGACATTTCTTAAGGTTTCGTGTGTTGGATCATGTTATCAGTTCCCTGTTGTACCCTTTGGATTATCCAATGCACCAAGAATATTCACAAAGTGTCTGGCTCCAGGTATAGCTCATTGCAGGCTACAGGGTGTCCACATTTAGATAAATTACTTATCTTTGCAGAGTCCTTTTCAAAGTGTCAGGTATCTCTATCATGAGTGAAAGATCTCTTACACAAGCTGGGATTTCAAGAGAGTATTCAAAGGTTTTTCTTCATAGCATCATAGCAGGTTACTAGGCTAATGGCTCTAGGGTCCTTACAAGCCTAGCCACCCCTATTCCCAAGAATATCAAGGTATTAAGCAGAACTAAGTCAACAACTACTGCCCCTGTCCAAGAGCGACACAGGTAAAACTCCCGGGGTGAATTTGTGGTTTCCCATCCAGTCATCCAAATTACAATTAAATGGGGTCAGTGAGGGCCTCTACTTCACCTGAATTGGAAGTTTGTTCCAGAGGAGAGGTAACCTTTGTGAAACATATCTTTCACTCCATCAAGTCCTGTTGATGTCACATACTAAGTTGAATTCCCTAGAGCAAGTGCATCTTATATCATTTGATTTTTGAATGTGCAGCATTTCCATTAGAGCAGGATCTGAGATTGCTTTATATGCAAGGCAGAGGTCGCCGCTGAGTAGTCTGTAAGACATAGAGTAAAGTGACAGTGATTTCAGTCTAGCAATGTATGACATATGCTGAAGACCCTGAAATTTCTTTGTAAGAAACCTTTGAGGTCTTTCCAGTTGCTGCAGGTGCCTGGTATTGTGCATACCATTGTACTCTATTATTGGCCGGATGAGTGAGGAGTACAGGGGGTTATAACCTCTCTTGTTCTGGATGCAATGCCCTTATTTATGAGGTGGGTGACATAGAAATTCTTTGTTACTACTTTGGAGATATAGTGGTCAAAGGAAAGGTTACTGTTAATCTGTGTTCTCAAATCTCTCACCACTGATTGCATGCTTAGGTTGTTGTTAATGTAGTAATATACAGAGATGTCACCCTTGCTGAAGGGGGTGATAATGCATTTTTTTGCATTGAGTTTTAGCCTATGACATTGGCACTATTCGTTTGTGTAAGTCCCTCATATATAGGATGGTGACATCGTTTGTGGACTCACTGCACCCACTTTGCAATCATCAGCAAACTTTGTCAGCCATAAGCCTTTTGTTTTAGCCTGTACATTCAAGAAGTAGATTCCAAACAATATGGGCCCCAGCACAGAACTCTGTGGAACATCACTGGTTATGGGTCTGCTGATAGAGGTAGAGTCTTCTATTTTGACTGTGTACATTCTATTGGTGATCCAGTTTGCAACCCACCTGGCAATATAAAGGTTGATGTCCAGCTGAGAGATGCTTGACTGAGGAAAAGTGTCAAAGGCTTTGGCCAGATCCAGGTAGGCCGTATGCACAGATTTGCTTTCATCCAGGGCTTTGGTGACTGTCTCAAAGAAGTTCACCAAGTTCAAGAGGCAGAAACTCCCTTTAACAAAGCCAAACAGGGTTGAGTTGAGTGTTTCAAGGTCTCCTATATCTTTGTTGATAAGGTCCATGATTATTCTTTCCATAGCCTTGCAGATTAGGCTGGTTAGGCTTATGAGTCTACAGTTCCCAGGGTCTGTGGAAGCACCACCTTTATAATAACACACAGAATTGTGTTCCTAGGATGTTAACTAGACACCTCAGGTCAAAGAGCTTTTCTTCCACAGGAAAAATAGATCTTTATTTAGATCTATTTCTAAGGTTTTGCACTCATTCTTTGGTCACTGCATGGGAATACCTCAGGATTTTGGATCTCATGGCATCAGTGATTCTCATGATACCATAGGCAAGACTCCACGTGAGAAAGATACAGTGGCGTCTGAAATCAATTTGGCCCCATCTTTAACACCCTTAATCTTTTTAAAACCCAGTATAAGGGTTTGTCAGAAAATACATTTTTAGGTGGAGACGGCAGATATCCTTAAATCCAGGTCGTCTCCCCTTCACCCTTCCTGCTTCAAAGCAGTCAGTCACCACAGACACTTCAAACTTTGCTTGGGAAGTAGTTTCAGGAGGGATAAAAGTGCAGGGGGTATGGGACACCAAGAACAGATGCAAGCACGGAAATATCAGAGGTGCTTGTCCTGATAAAGACTCTCTACTCTCTGAACCATCTTTGGTCCCTGGGACCTCTTCAAGTGGTTACAGGCAATGCCACAGTCATGAGGTACATCAACAAACAGGGTGAACCAAGTCATACTCCATTTGCAGACTAGCCATCTTATCTTGAGATATAGCTTCATAGCACAATCTCACTCTACAGGCACCCTTTATTCCATCAGAGCAAACCTGTGTGACAGACAAGCTGAGCAGGATCAAGGCTGATGCCCAAATGGATCATGGGGTCTTGCAATGTTTGATCCATCTGTGGGGAGTTTGTTAAGTAGACCTCTTTGCCTCTTCCCTGAAAAATCATCTGGCGAGATTCTACTCCAAGACTGCATTCAAGAAGGTCTTGAAACAGATTCATTTTCTTTTCCTTTGACATCAATGTTCCTGCATGCTTTTGCACCACTTCTCCTAATATCCAGGGTACTTCTGAAGATTTAAAAGGAATCCCCCAAAATCATTGTGATGAATCCCTTCTAGCCCAGACAGTCATGGTACTCCCTTCTTTTGGAAAAGTTTAAGGGCAATTACCACAAGCTTCCTCACAGACTGGATTTACTCACATAAGAACAGAGGTGTTTGATAAACCCCAACATCAATCATCTGCAATTGACTGCCTGGGTGATAGGATGTTAATTCCTTTTAGGCACCTGTTTACTGAGGCTGTTTACAGCAGATCATAATGGAGGCAAGAAAGCCTGCTACTAGAAAATCATATGATGTTCTTCATCTCACATTGCTGCAGTCATAACCTGTGGGTAGTCCGCTGTCCTCGGTCGGCCCGAATACCAAAGTGTTAGGCTGGCGTCGGTCATGGTCGCTCAGATCTGACATCAGTACGCCATGGTATTAAAGCGCATGACCGATGTCATATCCTCAGTCTTTCTTGCTGCATGGTCCGAAGCAGAAGCAGCGTTTGCAAGTGCCATTCGGCGTTCTGAAATTTTCGTATTCTGAGTTTCAGACCGAAAACCAAGTTGGGCTAAGTACCCCGTTGGGGAATATTTTTGTTTTTTCTTGCCTCAGTTAATTCCGGATGTCAGAAAAAGTGAATAATTGTATTTCTTGTGGGAAACAGATACCGCATAGGGATTACCACTCTCTCTGTATTCCTTGTTTGGGGCCTGAGCACGGCGTGAGTCGGGTGTCGCTTTGTGCTAGATTTAATAAGCGCACCATTAAACGTAGGTTAGATTGCGCTAGGCTTGTCTTCGGTAAGCGGTGTAATTACAATATGCCGTCTGATCCTCCGACGCCCGCTACCGCTAAGAAGCGCAAGGAAAAATCGTTAAAGTCCAAGCAGGATGAGTCGTCCGTTCTGGACGCCGGTTCTTTAGAAACTACGGTGGAATCTGTGGATCCAGCCGAGGTTTCAGCTGAGTCTCAGGGGGAGCCGTTAATTTTGCAGGATGTGGCCTCTCAGGAGTCGGGTCAGGCTGAGGGGGCCTCTCAGGTTGCTGTACTCCCTTCTTTGCATAAGGTGGTTAGGCCTTCCCCTTCTGTCTCTAAGGTACCCTCCAAGGTCAGGTCTGGTTTGTCTTCCTCTGGTGTCAGTCCTAGTTCTGCAGGTTCTGTACCTAAAAAACACATGCTAAAAATGGCAGAAGATTTGATTTCCTTAATCAGGGGTTCTATGCCCCCACCAGATAAGAGGCCTAGGGTGGAGCCAGAGGTGGAAGGTTTGGAACATTTTTCAGATTACTCAGAGTCTTCGGCTGAAGACATTCAGGATTTTCCTCCTTATTCTGATTCAGACGCAGAGGATTCCAGTCCTTCTCCTTCTCCTCCAGAGGATTTTTCTTTTTCAGAAACCCTGCATTCTATGAGGGAGCATTTTAAATGGGAAGGTCAGGATTTCTCAGCTTCCTGAAAGAGGCTTAGGGAATTTTTGTTTTTACCACAACATCGGCCCTTGGCTATACCTCCTGTTTTGGATGTTGTTCAGGATGTTTTCTCTGAGGCTTCCCTTAATCCAGACTCTTTGCCTCATGCGCCAGTTAAACCAGATAGGTAATACAGAGTGCCTGAGGCTCATAAATATCTGTATAAGAGCCCAAGGGCTGACCCAGAAACTATTAGCCAGGGACCTAAGGGTGTCAGGGCTTCGGTTGTAAAGAATCCAGTTCCTATGGATAAAGATTCTAGAGCTTTGGATAGGTGGGGTAAAAAAGTGTATACCTCTTCCACTCTAGCAATGAGGGCTTTGAATTGCCAGTTTCATATGTTGAAGTACCAGAATTTTCTCCTTACTCAGTTAAAATCTAAGGTAGATGCTTTGGCAGAGGGCATAGAGTGTAAGGAATTACAGGATTTGGTTCATGCCTCTGATCAGGTGGGTAAGCATTCTTTGCAGTGTGGTTTTGATGCTTTACAGGCTTCTTCCAGGGTGGCTGCCACTGGATCAGTTATTCGTAGGCACGCCTGGCTTAAGGATCAGAACTTGTCAGAGCATGTTAAAGCTTGAATTTTGGATGCTCCTCTGCAGTCTGAAGTTTTGTTTGGTTCTCCTGTGGAGTCAGTCTTAAAGAAAATGGAAGACAAAGCTAAGTCTATGCAGACTGTTAAGGAATTTTTGCAGGTGCAGCCCCCTAAGTTTAGCAGAAATTGGCCTACTAAGGGATGGGCTTACCCTTCTTCTGATTTACAGTCTAGGGGCAGATCTAGACGTGGTAGGGGCAGAGCTCAGGGTTCTTTCAGGCCTAGAATGTGGAGTTCCCCTGCACAATCTACAGGTGAGGGCAGGGGCCAGTCCTTTCGTAAACAGACCCAATGACCTGCATCTTCAGCTGCCAGATCCTTCCTGTCTGGCAGCTCCTCTGGGAGGAAAGTTGGCACTCTTCAGACAAAACTGGCTTTTAGTCACCCAGGACAAGTGGGTGTTGGACATTATAGACCGAGGCTACAAGTTTTATTTCCACACATTGCCTCCTTTCAAAGGCATGCCAGACGTTCCTCCTCAGCAAAGGGTGGAGGCTCACAAGCAGATTACTTTACTTCTTCAAATGGGGGCTATACAGCAGGTCCCTCTGTCAGAAGTGGGCCTGGGATTTTATTCTCGCCTGTTTCTTGTACCAAAGAAAGGAAACACTTGGAGGCCAATTTTGGATTTATCTATCCTCAACACATACCTGGACATTCCAAAATTCAAAATGTTGACTTTGCAACAACTTCTGCCTCTGTTGGGCAAATATCACTGGATGGTAACTTTGGATCTCAAAGAGGCTTATCTTCATATTCCTATCAGGCCCAGTTGCAGGAGATTCCTGCGTTTTCGGGCTGGGACTTTACATTATCAGTTCTCTGCATTGCCCTTTGGCTTATCTACTGCGCCCAGGGTGTTCACAAAGGTTCTGGCTCCGGTGATAGCCTTCTTCAGGTTAAGAGGAATACAAATTTATCCTTATTTGGATGACTGCCTGATTCTTGCTCAAGACAAAAACAAGCTACTTCACCATCTACAGTATGTTATGGCAGTGTTAAGGTGCCTAGGGTATTCTGTGAACGAAACAAAGTCCAGCCTAGTACCCTCTCAGGAAATGTGCTTTCTGGGTGTAAGACTGAATACAGCCTCCCAGATGGCTTTTTTGACCCCGGACAAGCAAATAAATCTTTCACTTTACTTCCAACAATTGTCTCTATGGTCCAGGCTGACTGCAAGGACAGTCCTTCAAGCCTTGGGGTTCATGGCATCTTGTATTCTGGTGCTTCCCAATGCCAAACTGCATATGAGGAAGCTACAATGGTATCTCAAAAGTGTATGGACGCAACACTGCCATGATCTGGACACTGTCATTCAGATAATACCTTGCATTCAAAAGGAATTTTTGTGGTGGGCTCAGGAATGTCACCTAAACAAGGGACTCTCTGTGACCCGTCCAGAGGCGAGTCAGATCTTAACGACAGATGCCTCAGACAAGGCTTGGGGAGCACACCTCAATGGAAAATGGGTTCAAGACACGTGGCCTGCCAGACTTCAACATTTACATATCAACTTGAAGGAGATGTTAGCAGTCCAATTTGCATTGATGGCTTTCAAGGATCTACTTCACCCAGGACAAGTGTTGATTCAAACAGACAACACAACTGTCATGTGGTACATCAACAAGCAAGGGGGAACCCATTCGTACCCTCTTTGCAGGCAAGCTATGATTTTGTGGGAGACTGCTCTCGGTTTGCACCTCACTCTTCAGGCAAGGTTTCTGCCAGGAGCACAGAACTCCTTAGCAGATGTTTTGAACAGACAGATGGTGGATCCCCACGAGTGGAAATTGGATCCTCATGTATTTCGACAGTTGACAGTGATATGGGGGACTCCAGACATAGATCTGTTCGCTTCTCCACTAAATTTCCAGTTGCCAAAGTTTTGCACAAAGATGTTTCATCCAAAAGCTTGGAAAGTGGATGCTCTATCATTCAGTTGGAACAATCTTCACATCTATGCCTTTCCTCCTCTGCCTCTCCTTCCCAAGGTGCTCTTGAAGGTCAGACAGGACAAGCCCTCCATGATTCTAATAGCTCCAGATTGGCCACGGCAACACTGGTACCCTCTGCTGAGGAGTTTAGTATGGGAGCCTCCTTGGCCTTTGCCATCAATTCCACACCTTTTGTCTCAGGCAGGCAATCATTTCCTCAATGTCAGGATACAGTCCCTGCATCTGACAGCCTGGCATATTCTGTTCTAGACCTTGGAGGGTCGCAGCTTCCTCAACAATTTTGAATGTCATTTTGGAGGCCAGAAGGCCTAGTACAAGGAAAGTTTATGCTGATAAATGGAGGAGATTTTTTATTTGGAGCAAAGCAAAGAGCTTTGATGTTTCCAGGCCTAATTTGAGTGTTTCACTTCAATATCTTACAGAATTATTAGACAAGGGTTTGTCTTTCTCCTCTGTAAAAGTTCATGCTGCAGCCATTTCTGCTCACTATGACTGTGACCCACCATTATTCTCTCATCCTTTGTTTAAGCAATTCCTTAGAGGGGCAAAGAACATAAGACCCCGCGTAGAGCTCCTACTCCTTCCTGGGATCTCAATTTTGTGTTGGAAAAACTTACTTTACCTCCTTTTGAACCTGCAGCTACATCTGAGTTGAAGTTTTTGTCTTGGAAGACTGCTTTTTTGTTGGCCATTACGTCTGCTAGAAGGGTATCTGAATTACAGGCTCTAATGGCAGTTGAACCCTTCCTGATTTTTCATAAGGATAGGGTATCTCTGCGTACTAACTCTACTTTTATGCCTAAAGTGGTTTCAAATGTGGCCTTGAACCAATCTATTCATTTGCCTACTTTTTATGCTGATCCCCAAAATAAAGGGGAGAAAATTTTGCACACTTTGGATATTCACAGGCAGTTGCGTTATTATTTGAGCAGAACTAAAGGGTTCAGACAGTCTCAACAGTTATTTGTTTCTTTTGCTTTGGGCTCTCAGGGAAACCTGTTTCAAAACAAACTATTTCTAAGTGGATTGGCCATTGTATTGCTTTTTGTTATTCTCATCATGGTAAGGAGATTCCGGCTGGAATCAGACCTCATTCCACTAGGGCTACTGCCACTTCTACTGCTTTTTTAAGGGGTGTAGCTACTAAAGATATTTTGGAAGCAGCTACTTGGAGTTCAGTGCACACTTTTTCTAAACATTACCATCTCCCTCTTTATTCCAAATCTAGGGCTGGATTTGCCACTGCAGTCTTACAGGGCATGTTAGCAGCTCCCAATGCTTTATGATTTTGCCAACCTCCCTTTACCTTTGCTTTGGGATTCTACCCACAGGTTATGACTGCAGCAATGTGAGATGAAGAACATAGTACAGTTTTGTACCTACCATAAATGTAGATGTTCGAAGATCCACATTGCTGCAGTCCAATTTACCCTCCCTCCTTCCCCTCTGTAGTTTGGAGTGGTTGTATGGTTTGGGTTGTAAATATTGTTGTACATGGGTTTTAGAGGTTTTTCTGTTTTTGGCTATGGCCTTTCTTTTTAGGGCCTTCTGACATCCGGGGCAAGAAAGATTGAGGATATGACATCGGTCATGCGCTTTAATACCATGGCGTACTGACGTCAGATCTGAGCGACCATGACCGACGCCAGCCTAACACTTTGGTATTCGGGCCGACCGAGGACAGCGGACTACCCACAGGTTATGACTGCAGCAATGTGGATCTTCGAACATCTACATTTATGGTAGGTACAAAACTGTACTTTAGGAACTGGAAAATATTTTCTAGTTGGTGTCAGCAACATAGCCAACACCCATTTGGGCTAGCTGTTCTCTGGTTTTAAAAATATTTGTGAGAGTTACTGTCCTATATCCTTTAATATTCATCTGCCAAAGTTCATTTACTGGCCATTTCAACATGTCTTCCCATGGATCCTCCTCTTTCAATGCAGTCTCATGTCAAAATGGTTTTATATAAGAGGCCTTCTAGAAAACTGATGGCATGTACTTGAGATCTTACTTTTGTGTAAGAGAAGTTAATACTTGCTCCATTTGAAACAGGTAAGCTGGCTGACATGAGGTTCTTAACATGGAAAACAGTTTTACTGGTTGCTCTGACCTCTGCAAGAAAGGTAACTGAGTTGCAAGCTGTTTTGGTAAGTCAGCCCTCTCACTTTCCATAAGGACAGGGTTTCTTTGATAACTAGTCTTTCTTTTATGCCTAAAGTGATATCTTAGTTTACTTTAAGCCAAACTATCCATCTCCTCATTTCCTCTTTCCTGAACATAAAATTAGGGAGAAAGGATGCTCCATATCTTGGATGTCTGCAGACAACTCGGGTACCATCTTGACAGTGCTATTTTCTTTTCAGATCTTTGGATTGTTAATTTCTTGTGAAGGTAAGAGGATGGGACAACCTCTGTCCAAACAGACTATTTCCATATGGTGGTCTAAGGCTATCAACTTTTGTTATACCCACTATAACAAAGCTATTCCAGGCAGGGTCAAGGCCCATTCTACTAATGCCTTGGCTTAATCTATGACTTTTTGGAAAGGGTTGTGTTCTAAAGGTACTTTAGAAGCTGCTACTTGGTCCTCTGTACATACTTTTACAAAGCACTATAATCTTGTTTCCTTCTCTAGGTGCAGATCAAGCTTTGTCAGGACCATTCCCTAGGGGCTCCTCGACACTTCTCCTTCCACCTCCCAAATGTAGTTAGCTAAGGTAATCTACACATATAGCTAAGACTACTGCAGCAGTGATCAATATAATGAAGATAGTGCAATTGTGTTAAATTCAACTTACCATAACAGTAGATATTTGAATGGTCACTGCTGCATTAGCCAATCCCTCCCTCCATCCTCCTTATTTTTTGGTATGTTTTTATGCCAGGGTGTTGATATTTATTTTATGTTGTTCCTAGCATTGTCCTTTTAGCACTTAAACTTTCTCTGCTAGCCAAAAAGCAACGAAGGGCTTCATTCCCAAGCTTCTCTTTTACTCTGCTCAGCTTGAGCTGCTTGACAGTTTAACTGCATGGACGGTGTCTTGAAACTTTGGAAGCTGCTTAGCTGTTATATCCTTTGCAGGATGCAATCCATATAGCCATGGCTGCTGTAGCAATGATCATTTGAACATCTACTGTTAATGGTAAGTTCAAGTTACACAACTGTACTTTTTGTAATAAGTTGTGAGGTTCCAAAGCAGCTGAACTACTGTCAATCAATAAGCAAAGACAAATAATTCTATCCATTTCTCCAGCTCTGCTTATTTCTTACTTTTCCTTTACCTTCGCTTATCTTCTTCCATTAGCTAGGACGTTAACATATCTATTCATAGTGCAGAAGAACTGTTATGTCATGGTTGTCCATATCCTTTCCATGCAAATGAATTGCTTCCTTAAAAAATTGTGTATGTGAAAAATGCTTCCTCATACTCCTACTGTCTTAAACAATATTTGTTACATTTTTCTCTCCTGCCATCTGTGCTTTACTGTATAGTATTATACAGAGGTCTTTTTCTCAATGAATCTTTGCCTTCATGTCTCGACATATTTCTATTATCCTTCCTGGACAGTTTTCACTGCGTGTAAACATCAGATTTGTCCTCATCAGTAGTACAGACAGTGACATGCTAATTTAATTACATATACCCATATGATGGCCTACTGCTCACCAGTATCTTACTGACTCTTGTCATTATTTCTGAACTTTGTTTAGTTAGGTTACAGTAATTTAACAAGGCTGTCTGCTGAACTTCTGCTTTCTGAACATGTATTATGTAACCTCTGGTGTTCCTTATGGCAGGTGATTCCATCCCAAAATTGTCCTGATTTGTCTCCGTCATAGGTCAATAACCAGCCTTAGCACTGGTGATAAATATATTAGAAGAGTTTTTATAGTCTGCTCAGGAAAAAAAATGCATTCCTCCAAGGTAAGAATCTTGGAGTACATATTGAATGATCTAATGAGTAAATGATTGCAGCACAATTGATAGAAAAATTCTCATCATAAGCATGCCTCATTGCACACCACCACATGTGCCCAAAAACCCAATTACTTACACAATCATTTGACACTGAAACAAGCACACAATGTAAACATAAAACTGTAGCTGTCACATGCACACTCGCATAATATAAACCCAGATGCTCAAATCCAAAAGAAAGCACACACACACACACATATACACACAATGACATCTAGCAGCATTTTTGTAGGGGTTAAGCCTCCTTAACACCTTACATGTGGGTGATTGATGCACCCTCCACATCCCTGAAATTTTAGATATGCCAACTCTGAAATCACACAACAGTAGGAAAGGGTATATTCCTATTCCACAGTGTATCACAATCTCACACAAGTAAAGGACAGCACCTTTAAACTGGCTAATAAACGATTTTTTGTTTTGTTTTGTTTTTTTCAATTTGATAGATCATGATACAGCTGAAACTATTCAACCAGGTATGTACCCAATGCATTGAATAAACCTGAATAATGACATAGCCAATAATTCTATCATTCATTTCCATGGACTAAGTATACAGTTATCCATAAATCATTGCCTTTTCTTCTGCTTAATTTAGAAGCATCAAGCCTACACTAAAGATCCCTAGTGTACGAGTAGCTATCTTACCTTTCTCAGAAATTGAAAACTTCCACCAGACACTTAAGTGTTTACAATTCTTGTCAGTTCCTGGAGATTCAGGTTCATTTTGTGACCTAAATCGGCAATGTTCTAATTATGTCTCATGTCATTGTACCATTTGTTTGGCCTCCAGTACCTTTCTTGCCATTTATTTATTGACATTTGGTGGCCGGGGAAGTCCATCTGAGCAAAAGGCCTTTTTCAGCAGAGGCCTGAAGAGAAAAAGCTCTGTAGTACATAAGAATGATATAAAAAATGTATAGTACAAAACGGAAGAGATAGTAAAACATTGCAAAATCTAAGTTTATAATGTTTTTTAATCAAAAAATAAAATAATTTTTGTAAGAATCTTGATGATAAAAAATAGCAGGTTTAGCTTTAAGTTATGTTAAGAGGAGGTAGGAAATAAATGTTGAGAATAAGAGTTAATTGTTCAGTATAGATCGAGAAGAAAATGTGTTTAGTAGGATGGCAAAAAAGGAGAGTGAAAAGTATGGAAGAAATTTGTCCAACAGTGATATATTATGGGTGAAGAGCTAAGTAGGGGGGTAATAAGGAGTGGGCTTGGAAAGAGTTAGAGTGGGAGATGGGAAAAGAACTAGTAGGGGAGAAGAAAGAGTAGCAGCAGGGATGTGAAGAAGCGAGAAAAGGTGTAGAGTAGAGAAATGGAAATAAGGAAGAGGAATAATGAAGGGAGATTAATGAAAATCAGTCAGAGGAAGAAGAGGAAGAGAAAGATGAGCTAATGTGAAAAAGAAAGTTAACTGGAGTACTACATGAACAGAGCCACAAATTACTTAAGAATGTTTTTAGAAATGTCTTAAATGCTAAGATATTAGGGAGCTCCTGTAAGTTAAGGGAATCTGGTTCCAAGATTTATCTACACAGAAAGAATGGTGGCTTTGGCCGGCTGTGTTGTGTGTCTTGTAGATGGAGACCATTTGTTTGTCATTAAGGTGCAGTGTGCGAGTGGGTTGCTAATTTATTAGACGTGTACTAAGAGAGGGGCAGTCTAAGTGTTTGTGGATAAGTTTGTAGGTAGTGAGTAGTTGAGTATAGTTAAGATGGTTGAGTAGTTCCAGACGATAGAGTTTTCTGACGACTGAGCAGTGATGGGTCGGGGAGATTTATTAGCAGCAAAGCAAGCAATTTTATTGTAACATTGTTAAAGTTTATATCTTACAGACGTTTGAAGACTGGCAAATATAGGCGCACCATACAGGAGAATGTAAACTTGGCTTTTGATTTTCTTGCTTGTTGTCAGGATATAACCCTGCTTTTGTTTATCACCTTTATAAAATTGACAAAGCAACATATAAAAATGTAAAACAAATTTTTCACAGGAAGTGAACTAGCCCATGTCTGTCTGTCTGTCTGTGCTGCTGAGCCATTACTTCAAGCACATGGACAAGGATAGATGCAATACATATGGACAGTTTAGAGTAACTAACTGACAAATATAGTTCTGTCAAGTGAAAGGAAACCAAAACATTCCACAGAAAACATCTGCAGAAATGGGTATAGCATGTAAACTCCACACACAGTAACCAAAGGTCATGATTACATGCCTTAGCCTGAGGATGAGAGGCAGAAATCTTAACCACTGCACACAATATTTTTCCTTCATAAATTGATTTGTAAGTATTTACTACTAAAGAACACACAGTTTTTTACTTGTGACTGTATATACAAAACTAGAATGGTTCTAAACTTATAAATAAACTATTAAAAGGTACTAATGGAACTGAACAAATATTAAGGCAACATGTATTCAAAAAAGAAGAATAGAAAGGCATCAGCTAATAACTGCATTAATAGCTTTATAATTATGTTCTGCTGATTTAATATTTTGATGCTCAAATGTTAGTATTTATATGTAGATTCAAGAAGGTGAATAGCAGTGGTTCATTGTTTTGTTTGCCCAGCTTCATGCTCCCTTGCTTTGCTTTTACTGCTTTACACACAAAGGTGTAGCATGAGATCCATAGAGATTGAGATGTTGTAGTTCTCCTAACATATCTGTCCTGCTACAGTTGTAGCTCTGATCATTTTCTCTATTTGTTATGAAATCCCGACGACCTAGAGGCATGGGTCCATAAGGAAGTAGCAGCATAAGTGACGAGTATATAATAACAAAAGTCTTACAAGCCAGTGATGTGAGAAAGCAGGGTAATTATTTATTTTATTCATCTAATGGTCGCATTGAGGTACAGGCTTCTTAGAGTGGGAAACATAGGGATAAAAGCTCCTCTGTAGAAAACTGTCAGTCAACCAAAGCACTTTTCTTTGAGAAGGAATTGGAAGCTACTTAATGGGTGGCACTCTTAATCTCCCACCAGTATTTAGTGATACATCTGAACTTTTGATGATTTTATTGACTATAAGCTAAGTAAAAAGTGATGAACTAGTTTACGTAGAAAAACCTCTCATGGACAGTGGAACACATAGGCTAACAGGAACCGTTGCATCACCATGTCACCTGCTGCTTCTCTACAGGTATTATTAAAGGAATCTTTATCAGCAGTGTCATTTTGCAATAGTGACAAGAGACTAACACAACTGAAAAGGCAAGGAGGGTATTTTTATGTGGTACACTTACGGGATTTGTTTGTGGAGTCATAAGTTTGACAAATAGGAAGCAGGAATCCTTTGCTTTATGACCAAATAAATAGAAAAACTGCAGTTTTTGGATTTTGAGTTTCCAAAATGCTACAGGAATATTTAACAAAGTGAAATGATATGAAATATGTAAAGAAGTTTCTCTTTTTCTGTTACATTTCTGAGCAGATATTTATAATGTTTAAATGTTTTTATTGTTTCTACAGAGGTCTATTGTACCCCTGCAAGATATGTGTTACTTTGTCAGATGCCATAAACAGATAGCTAAATTAAATAGACAGTACAAGTTGAATGCATTAGATAAATATTCATATTAATGAAATCACATAATGTGGTAGTTGTGTTGTTGCTCTGCAGAGCTGGATATATCTCCAGCTTATAAATTTTGTAATGTTAAATATTTTATCTTCACTCTGTTGCTGTGTATCTCATGACAAACCCATCTGATGAGGCCAGTGGGAATATCTTGTCAGCAGTGATAAGATATAAACCTCCCAAGACTAAGGATTTCACTAAGTGGAGGAAGTTATTGTATGAGAGGAACTCAGACTACCAGGTGGTGCTTGACTTATTAAATGTCACTGCTATCCATCACATGAGTTGAAGCAACTAAGTACTTGCCAATAAACCTGGCTAGGATTTTTCCAAGCACTGGACTCAACTCTCGTCTGCATGCCTCCAAAAAGCTGCCTGATTAGTTAGTCATATGTGCTGGGGATATGACTGTCAGCCACAGTGCAGAGGAAAGTGCACTATAGATTTTGTGAAACAGGGCCTTAAAGCATAACCTCATACCATGAAGAATTCTGCATAAAAATAATAACATCAAACCATTAGAACATATGGGGAGCATGTTACTACAGATCATTGTCTGCTGCCCAGTGTAACACAGGCAGCAAAAAGGTGCCTATCTTATATGGTATAATATTAAATTACACATTTTGCCAGGCACACTGATATGCAACCTTA
The DNA here is from genome assembly GCF_019279795.1 of Protopterus annectens. Lineage (NCBI taxonomy): Eukaryota > Metazoa > Chordata > Ceratodontiformes > Protopteridae > Protopterus > Protopterus annectens. Next base: position 469,274,595 of record NC_056748.1, read on the forward strand.
TGTGACAGACATCTCAACAAACAGGCACAGCTCCTGATGTAGACAGCAACCAAATTCATACGAGGTTCCAGTATAGGAGTGCCAGTTTTGATCACACTGCCTTTATCTATCTCATGTCTTTCCTTATACACAGTACAAGCAGCTGCTGCTGTCATCATCCCATATAACACACTGTTAGTTCAATCAAATAAATGTACTCAGGCTGTAAGTCATCAGCACCTGTTTTCCCATTTTCTAAATGAGGTTGGGGTGTCATTTCAACTGTTGCCCTCTCTTTTGATTTAATTCCACTTTCTCACATTCTTCAGCAGTCATGGTTGACTGTCACAAGTCTTCTTTCATGTAATCCATCCATCTCTTTGCAGGATGCCTGGTTTCATGTTGCCTTCTGTCTTCGTCACCAAACTGCAGCTTTGTTGATTGGTCTCCTTCAGCTTATTTCCTAATGTGGTCTGTTGCCAGTATGAATTGCAGTAGGCTCAGAGCTAAACTATGATGCACAACTACTCCCCCTGGAAACCCTTCTGTGAGTCCAAACACACTGGTCGTACCTGCAACATTAAGTCATTGTATACAGCCTCCACTAACACTACCAATGTTTCCACGACTTCAACCCATCACAGAGCTGCTTCAAATAACATTCTTCTAACCTTGTCATATGCTTTCTCCAAGTCTAGGAATACCTAGTTGCACTCTTTCCCCAGCTCTAACTTCTTCTCAGCTATCTGTCTTACCACAAACATGGGGTCAGTTGTACTGCATCCTGATCTGAATCCAAACTGTTCATCTCCCATGTTTTTACTACTTATCTGTGTATTCATTTATCAGTCACCCTTTCTGGCACTTTCTTGCAGATTGACAGGAGTTTGGTACCTCTATACTGCCCACAGTTGTGAATGTCCCCTTTGTTCTTGCACACAGTGTCAATAGAATACTTATTCTCCAGTCATCTGAAATAAAACTTTTTCCCCAGACTCCTGAGGCATTTCTGCCCGAACTCGTACAATATCGTGATCATATCTGCTGTGACCTCGTCTGAGCTTGCCGCTGTCCCTTACTTCATTTTCTTTAGTGCAGCTCTTACTCTTTCTTTCTTTACCATTCTTACAGTTTTTAGGGTGACCTCTTACTCCTCTTTCATTGCAGGCTGATTCTGGACCAATTTTACTTTTCTAGATTTAGAAGTTGCTGGAAGTACTCCTTCCATATACCTATGATGACCCATGAACTGGTGAGCAGTCTTTGTCAGAGGCGTCCATATGAAAGGTATCTGATGACTATCTTCTTTATCTTTCTGTCTTTGCCTTGCAACCTGAAAAAAATTTAATTTTGCCATCTGCAAAGTTACATTCCAGAAGCTGGTAGAGTCCTTCTGATGTTTTGTCCTTTGCCATTACAACTGCTTTTCTATCTCTCACTTTTCCTGAACTCCTCCTTTCCTTTGGTAACTTCCTTGACTTCTGTGTTTCACAACCAGCCTTCCTTGTGTACCTTATTTCCATACCTGGCTCGTCCACATATCTGCTCTGTTGTCTACATATGTGGATATGCTGCCATTATTCAACTCCACCTATCTCCTCTTCTTCCTGAGGGGCTAGAGCACAGTGTATTTCCTTGAACTCTTGTGCTTTCATGTCAGTTTCCTCCAGGTTTTTAACCTAGTCTTTGTTGAGCTGAGATCCTTCTCTGACCACTGCTTGCAACTGATTGTGGCCACCAATGTTTTATGCTGTGGGCCAACTGCCTCACTGGGGATGACTTTGCAATTCCTGAATATACCCCACTGCCCTTTCCTTACAAAGAGGAAGTCTACCATAGTTGCATACTGGCCACTCTTGTATGTAATCTTGTGAATGTCTCTCTTGCTGTGTTAGTCACTTACAGGCCATTTGACAAAAGTCTAAAATGACATCTCCTTTTTGCCTGTTACCCCACCCATGTGGACCTAGGCAGACCTCATAACTTGATCTTTCTGTCTTGATATGACCCTTCAGATTGCCAGTTTATGCCAAATCATGTTGTCCTGCTTTATGTTGTAGGTCCTACAACTGCTGCCTTAATGCACTTTTTTCCTCACTATCACAGCCGTGCTGGGGGGCATAGGGTGAGATTATGAATACTGCCCTATCTTTACACTGGAGTCTGTTGATATTCTTCTTTATCTTCATTGAAATTCTTTCCTTCCACTGAGTAGTAGACTGTAGATGTGGCACCAAGTGGCTTTTCTGCACTGCTCTTCAATCTTGTCTCCTGGATAGCTAGGATGTACAGTTTCCTCCTTAATATCATGTCATCCATTTCCAAGCTGTGTCCTGTTGGTGAACCTTTACCGAGCATAGTAATCTTTAGTTCAGGTTTGACAGGTTTTATGTCCGGCTTTCACTCAACAAAGCTGTCCCAGGTGACCCAAGCTGAGAAATTGAACACTGTCCAGTCAGGTGCTTATTAACCCTGTGGTGCTGGGCTTTATGTCAGGCACACACTAGCCAATAGAGGTGAACAGACTGCCCACCATCAGCATGGGTCCCTGGCATGGGTCATAATAGGCCAGATCCACAACTCACTTATCACCAGCAAATACCCATACCCTTCTTTGGCGACATTAGTCAACATGAGCAAAACTACATAGAGCCAATTTGTATGCCATTGTGCGGCTAGCCTTGACGTACTACACAGCCTGTGATCCATTTCTTTACTTATAACTAATATTCAGGGACCCGTGGAAGTAGTAATCTTTTCATAAAAAATTGTGTTGTGTAATTTTTTTTTAACCTATAAAAGGTGGGTGTAACTTAGCAATTGTAACATCCCTAGGGCTAATGAGCATCTATTATTTCACCATCCAACAAAAATAGTGTGTGCACAGCTACTATCTCTTTAGTTTTAGCACACATAGAAGTCATTTCATTCAAGCCTGGTGGAAAGCATGCATTGAGTCTAAGCTGCCACAAAAGTTCCAATTTCTCCAACATAAGTGTAGACGCCTCTCCTCTACTATTCATCTCAATTGAGTCGATGGCCTTAAATTTTAAACTGTGGTTATGGTTTTCAATGCAGTATCTAGCTAGTGGGCTCTCCATTTTCCTTTTGTTAATGTAATAAACATGTTTGTAAATCCTTTCCTTAAACTTACGGTCAGTCTTGCCTATGTAAAAACTAGCTAGTGAACTAACTACGATTTTAATTAATACTATTTAATTTACTGTATGTTCTGTTATAAGACAACGGAACTTTGTTTTTTTATAAAACTAAGGCACTCATTTTACCTAATGACTTAACAAAAAAACAGACTGTTTGACTTCAGTATTTTAGGATTACACCTTTAAATTATGTGACTGTGCTTAATTGTATTAACAAGTATGAGTCATTAGGATAGTACTTAAACTTGTTTTTTCTTCCTGCGCACTATTGTCTGAAGAAGTTAGGAGAAGTGTTTCCTAACAAAAAGCACTTTACACTTTGTGACTTGGATTCTGTGCAGCCAGATAGTTTTTAACTTTTTATTGCTTGGCAGTTACTGGAGTGTGTACCAGACTACTGATTGTTGTAAGCTTGTTTTACTCAGCTATTAAACCTGCTTGGACTTTGCAGTGTACGCTCGTCTTATCTTGTGCCTATTAGTTTTTGGACGCTTTTAGTAAAAAAAAGTTCTCTTGTGGAGTTGAACGGAACTGAGAGTCCATTTCTAACACAGACTCAAACCCAAACTGAAGTTGGGAACCTGACCTTACTAATTGAAGTTATGAACCAAAGGCTGGACGTTCTGGCTACATGCATGGATACTTTATTGCAAAACACCCGAATGGAGGGAAGTTCAAACATGAACAACATGACTGTTTCTAGTGCATGTACCAATATTACGAGCACTTTGAGGAACACTCGTCTGAATACTGGTACCGGTAGTGTTACTGAAGCGAGGGACCGTGGAACTCAACCCACAATACCTGCCGACACGGCAGGGCACACTACACCAGGGCTTATTGGAGTCCCGGACTTAAATTCATGGCTCAGGGATCAGCCTAAACTACTTGCTGACAACATTACCAACAACTTAGTGGTACAACTGGTGACTGGGAGTGTGAGTATTGTGGAGAAATTAAAACTGTTTGATTTTAAACTTGTTAAAATAAGAAAACTACAACTAGAAGTGAACATTGTGCCGAAAGGCTTGCGTTTTTGGAAGTATCCTACTGGACTAGTTAAAGATTCTGCCTTTCACATGGAACTAGTGACATTTTTCAACACTCGGGGGTTAGAATTATTGAAGATTATGTCCAAGTATTATCAGTTGCACATTAATGAATTATCTAGTGACGTTACTACCCTCGACGAAGAAATTAAAAGGGACCCTGACTTCCAAAGATACCATTTTGAATATAACAGGACTTTTACCAGTATTAATAACTTACTGTCAAAAACTAGGGACACTAAAATCAGGAAAATTAACAGAGACTGTAGGGACTATACAAACGGAACAGCTTACCCAGACCCACCCCATCACAAATATGGAATGCCCCTAAAGGTTTTAATACCACAAGGGGTACATCTGATAATAGTAACAGCAATCAAATGAGGGTTTACCAGGGTCTAGAAACCGAGGGGCACTAAATGAGAATGAAGCCCACCAAAAACAACTACTTCACAGACCAGGATGATGAGCACAATTCTCAGATGGCGGGTGTGAGTTCAAATAATGTTCCAAAAAACTCCATGAACCATCAGGGGCAGGGGTTGAACAAATCTACCCCCAAGCAACAGAGAAAATACAACACAAGGAGGAACAATAACAACAGGAACAAGAGGTGACCTTTCACCAAAGGGTCAGTTCAAACAACCCCTTCTGTAAAGTTGTAATGAATAAAAGCAGAGATTTCAAAATTTACAACTTTACTGAATACACTATTGACCCTCTATTAGTTGACATTTTTGCAAAAGGACTTACATTCATTCCAACTCATGCTACTGATTTAGGGTTCTTATTACTGGACTTCAGACTTTACACTAGAAAACTCAATTTACAATTAATGTTGGGTAACGGGAACTACAGTGGGAACCCAAACTTGCATATTTCTAGTACATTTAATCCCCCTTTACACCCATCCATTTTACTATTTGAAAGAATGTGTGAAATGGACTTTAGGGCTTTTATTAACCATCAACACAAGTCTGAATTAAGGACCAACTTGAACAAGAACGAAAGCGAAGCTCTAAGCGACTTGAGACTTTTACCAGTCCGCCTAATGAAACCTGACAAAGGGGGTGGACTGGTCATTATGCACAAAATGGACTACAAGGAAAGAATGGGGAAGATACTTGAAAGTAACGCATATATTAAAGTGAGCCTGAATGAATTGAACATATCATTCAGGAACATTCTGATACGGTTGTATGCTATGTTTATTGACTCACTCATCAACCTTGATACGTTTAACTACTTGTCAGTACTATCACCTAGACTACCTGTACTTTTTGGAATACCTAAAATCCACAAGAATCAAAGAGATCCACCTATGCGCCTCTTAGTGGATGCTCTACAATCAATCACCTGTTCTTGTGCTAAGGTGATAGATGACATTCTGAAGAGATTTATGGCCCTGGAACCTCAGATTTGCAAACTCTTGGACATTTTTGATGAGTATTAACTCTTTAGCTTATAATGAGCACTTTTGTTTTTTTAACAGTGGATGTTTGCACTCTATACACGGTGATCCCACAAACCTTGGGAACAGAATGGGTTATCGACCATATGAGATTTAAAGGAGCAGAACATTCAGAACTGAGATTGGTGGAGGAATTGCTAGGTATAACCCTATCCAATAACTGTATTACTTTTGAAAAATAATTTTTCAGACAGCAGATTGGTGTAGCTATGAGCTCCCCTTCTGGAGCTAGTTTCGCCAGTTTAGTCATGGCCAAATGGGAAAAAGACGTCATTTTTGATAACCCTGGACTGAATGAGTGTATTTATTACTACACCCGCTTTTTAGACAACATTTTTATGATTATTAAAGGGGGTGTTGAACTAGCTGCTGACATTCTGGAGCAGTTTAATAGGTCCACCACCTTTCTCAGGTTTACTAGTAACTTCCACATAGATTCTATGAGCTTCTTGGATGTTGAACTATCTAAAGATAGAGCCCAGAAAAAATATCTAGCAAGGATTTTCCGAGAGAGTACTTACTCTAACTCATTCTTACATTACACTAGTTTTCACCCGCTGCACCAGAAGAGGAGTGTAGTAAAGGTCCAACTGGTACGAGCAGCCAGGATGACTACGGAGGATGACCACTTCTTTGAGGAATGTGAACTCTTGAAGTCCATGTTCCTCAAGAGGGGGTACCCCATTGAGTTGATTGCTGACCTTATAAGGAAGGTGAGTAGTAAAAGGGCCTCTGGCCACTTCAGACCCATCCTCTCCCAAGAATGGACAGCAGCTCACACTTTAGAACTGAGTAACCCCGTAGTTATGAATAGTACTGGACCACAAAGGGAGCAAAATTGTTTGAGATTCGTGACTACATTCTCTTTAGATTATGAAGCCCTGATCACAATACTGGGCAAAAACTGGCAGTTGTTACTGTCCGATAGGGATATACAAGGAAAGTTGGGAGACAAAACCGCTGGTCACCTGGAAAAAAGGAAGGAACCTAAAAAAACTTGCTGAAAGTAGTAATAGCACTTTTAGAGGCACCCCAGGGACATTTAAATGTGAGGCATGTAACCAGTGTTGACACATTGCTACAGGGTCAAAATTCATTATTAGGGGACAAGACTATTTCCTGAAGAACAAGTTTAACTGTAACTCCAAAGCCTTAGTCTATGTAGCATTATGTCAGTGCTGCCCTAGTTTTTACGTAGGCAAGACTGACCGTAAGTTTAAGGAGAGGATTGACTAACATGTTTATTACATTAACAAAAGGAAAATGGAGAGCCCATTAGCTAGCCACTGCATTGAAAACCCTAACCACAGTTTCAAATTTAAGGCAATTGACTCAAATGAGATGAATAGTAGAGGAGAGGCGTCTACACTTATGTTGGAGAAATTGGAACTTTTGTGGCAGCTTAGACTCAATGCATGCTTTCCACCAGGCTTGAATGGAATCACTTCTATTCTATGTGTGCTAAAACTAAAGAGCCTTAAGAGATAGTAGCTGCACACACACACTATTTTTGTTGGATGGTTAAATAATAGATACTCATTAGCCCTAGGGAGGTTACAATTGCTAAGTTACACCCACCTTTTATAGGTTAAAAGAAACATTACACAACACAGTTTTTTTATGAAAAGATTACTACTTCCACAGGTCCCTGAACATTAGTTATAAGTAAAGTGAACTAACTACGATTTTAATTAATACTATTTAATTTACTATATGTTCTAAGACAACAGAACTTTGTTTTTTTATAAAACTAAGGCACTCATTTTACCTAATGACTTAACAAAAAACAAACTGTTTGACTTCAGTATTTTAGGATTACACCTTTAAATTATGTGACTGTGCTTAATTGGCTTAATTGTATTAACAAGTATGAGTCACTAGCATAGTACTTAAACTTGTTTTTTCTTTCTGAGCACTATTGTCTGAAGAAGTTAGGAGAAGTGTTTCCTAATGAAAAGCGCTTTACACTTTGTGACTTGGATTCTGTGCAGCCAGATCGTTTTTAACTTTTCATTGCTTGGCAGTTACCGGAGTGTGCACCGGACTACTGATTGCTGTAAGCTTGTTTTGCTCGGCTATTAAACCTTGTTGGACTTTGCAGTGTACGCTCATCTTGTCTTGTGCCTATTAGTTTTTGGACGTTTTTAGTAAACATGTCTCTTTTGGTGCTATAGAAGTTTAGGAGGCCTGTTAAGGCAGGATTTTTATCAGGGTGGTATAGTATTTGATGGGCTAAGTTGAGTTGGTTGATAGTGCAGTAAGTTTGGAAATTCTAACCAGTGTAGTGTTTGTAGGGATTGGCAGTGGTGAGAGCGTGATTTACCGTTGGTTGCAAATCTAGCTGTTTTGTTGTAAAATGTTGAAACTTTGTTCAGGTCAGTTTTATTTAGATTTGTTGTACTGGGGATGAATAGATTAGGGTTGATAAGAGATGGGTTCTGGCTAAGGCTATTCTGGATTCAGAGGTTAAGAATTTGTTGCTGTGATAGAGACATCCTAGTTTTTTGTGGAATTTGGAGATGGTTAGGGGTATGTGTTTATTGTATTTAAGTTGGTAGTCAGTTGTAAGACCTAGTACTTTGGCCTCAGAAACAGGAGTTATGAGGGTCTTGTTGGCAGAGAGAATGGAGAAAGTGGGGTCATTAGTCTTTGTTGGGTGGAATAGCATTATTTTTTTGGGGGTTCAGAATTAGCTGAAAATTGTTTAGTCAGTTTTCTATTTCTAAGAAGGATTCTTGGGCTTGCATTTGTAAGAGATGGATGTTGGGTGCAGAGCAGATAAGGGTAATGTCATCTGCGTATTGGACTATATCGGCTTTTGTGGTTTCTAACTGGAGTTGGTTTGTAAAGATATTGAAGACAAGGGGGCCAAGTATAGAGCCCTGAGGTATGCCACATTTGACTGGGAGGGGGTGGATAGGGAGTTGAGCCATTTTGACAGATTGAGAGCCTTTGTCTAGGTAGAAACTGAACCATTGTAAGGTAAAATTATCAAGGCTGAGTATGGAGAGAGTGAGGATAGAAGTTTATTGCGAGAATCTGTCAGATGCTTTTGATAGGTCTAGGTAGGTGGCAGAGACAAGTTTCCCTTGGTTTCTGTAGGAGTTTATGGTATTGGTGAAGTTAATTTGGGCAGTTGTGATACTATGGCCTGGTTAAAAACTGCATTGATTTTTAGAGAGTATTTTTTTGGTGTGTAAATGGTAGAGGAGTTGGTGATAGATACATCTTTCTAGAATTTTTGATAGGAGTGAAAGGATTGTGATGGGGCAGTAGCTGTAGAGGTCTGTAGAGGGGCCACCCTTGTAAAGGGGGATGATGTATGAGGTTTAAAATTTTCATTAATGGAGCTATTTCTTAGTATCGAGATTGGGTAACCTATGGCCCAAGATGCAAATTGGAGGTATTTGGCTGGGAGGTTATTGACGGCGAGGGTAATTGGTTTGAGTTTAGCTGGGAGTTTTTCAATGGTTTATATAGATACTTGTTTCGGTGAAAAGGGGGTGGCAATTGATTGGATTTTGAGGGTTGGTGGTGGAGTGGTGGTGGGGTTTCTATCATTGGAGGAGGTGAAATAGTTGTTGAAGCTGGATGCTATGTCAAGGTTGGTGCCTTCTGTATTCGGTGGTGGTGTGGTGTTTTTCATGGTTGGAGGATGCTGTTCACTGCAACTCAGAATTTCTGTGGGTTGCTACTATATTTTCTTTGACAAATACTTTGAAATCCCTGAATCAGCTTTGGTCTCTAGGAACTCTCTTGGTTGTGACTGACAACACCACTGTAATATACTATTTAAAGAGGAAGGAACAAGGTTGTACCCCAATTATAGACTAGCTATGATTGTCTGGGAAATAACCCATCAGGGAAAATGTAACTCTACAGGTAGCTTACATTCTGCCACAGCAAAACAGAGTAGCAGATTATTTGAGCAGATACTGGATAGATCTCACGACTGGCTATCCACATCCACAGGTCTTCCTGCAAATAGTCCACTAGTGGGAAACTCCCCAAATAGACTTGTTTGCCTCCTTTCTAAACAGATATCTTAAACAGCTATGTTCCAGGACAATTTGTAGAAAGCCTGGAAAACTGATGCATTTTCAGTTCACTGGAGGGGATGGTTCTTTATGCCCTTCTCTTTTCTCCAAAGTCATTAAAAATATCAGGAATGGCTTACCAACTATACTGCTAGTGACTCCCTTTTCCGCAAATAACAATGTTTCTCCCTTCTCATACAAATGGCCAGAAACAATTACCAAAACCTTTTTCTCATAGAGTGTAGTTTCACACAGGACAACAAATCATCGCTTGATACCAACATCCAAAACCTCAACCTTACTGTGTGCATGATAGGTTTTTGATCCCTTTTAGATACCTTTTTTCTATGGATATGTGACAGGTATTGAAGGAGGCAAGATAACCTGCTAGAAGATGGTCTTTCTTTACCAAATGAAAAATATTTTCTTTTTGGTGCCAAAATAGAGGTCAGGACCTGTGTCAAGTGAGGAGTGCCTGGTTTTCCAGTAACTGTATGAGTTGCTCAGTTCTAGTTTGTATACACAGTAATAAAAGTACAGTTCTTCACCATTTTAGCCCCATATGCCTTTGAATTCCTTGCGTTCATCTTTGACTCAAGTTAAACAATTTTTAAAAGGGTTTTGCATAGCAGGCCAAAAAGGAAAACACTCCTTCCTTTTTGGGATTTCAATTTTGTTTTTAGAAAAGTTAACTTTACTTCTCCTTGAGTCTGCAGACAAATCTTCTCTAAAGTTTTTAACCTGCAAGATAGCCTTGCTGGTAGCTTAGACTTCTGCTAGATAGATATTTGAATTACATGCCATTATGTCTGTTCATCATTTTTGATCTTCTACAAGGGCAGAGTGAGTCTCAGAACCATCCTTTCCTTTATGACTGAAGTTGTCTCTAAGTTTACTCTTGATTAAATTATCTGGTTTTCAGGTCTCTTTCCTCACCCTTAAAATGGATGTCTATAGTTTTCTTTATATAATATCTCAGCTGCCTAAAGGCTTGAGGAAAAAATCAGTTTTGGAACACTAAAGTTGTTTTAATAAGCATATATACAGTGGTGGAAAGGATGAAGCCTTAGTTAACAGGAGCTGCTCAGAGTTTGGTGACTTTAGCCAGACATTTGGAGTGCATCTGAACTGAAATCCAAGGCATCCACTGCAAACAACTGAAAAGTATATTTAAAGCCTGTATTGCAATTTATTAACTTTATTTGAATTGCTGCTTCATTTTTGCTGATTGCGTCTGTATTTTTTCTGCACTTTGAAATTCTGTACTAGTGCCTTACATAGCATAGGCTAGCTTCAGAGTTGCTGAATCTAGACTGTTATCACTGTGCTGTTAACCAGCTATCTTACATAAAGATGGCCTCCCTGCACCCTTGTGGCAGAATTGTGTAGCTCAGGTCCCATCTGAAATGGGGATTGCTGGAGAAAGGCTCAGTTTGGGGCTTTCCCATTGGTAGTTTGCCTTAAAACTGTTGAATTTTGCCTGTATTTAAGCCTTATGTAGCTGTAGCACAATGACGGTTAGCATTGCCCTGTATAGACACAAATGCCTGAAAACTTAAATTTTCCCTAGAGACTGTTAGTAGAACCCTCCCAAGTCCTTTGTTGCTCTGCAGGCAACTAAATTGCTCACTGGGCAGTAACCCCACACCTCTTCACCTTAAACCATCAACAGAATAAGCCCTTCTGTTATTCCTACATCATAAACCGATCTAACTTACCCACTCCCCAACTGTTTTACAGTATAAACCTGCCATTATGGATGGCCACTTTCCCACCATTTCTGCCTGATTGACCTGGGCATCCTAAGGTAATAAAGTAATTGCCCCATGTCTACTGACAACCACTTAATTCTGAAACAAGCAAATACTGTATGTGAGAGATGCAATTACACTATCAATTTGGAAACAATCCTCTCACGTAACAAAAAACAAGAGATCAAACAGGTTGTCAGCTAACACACTTCACATCTCACACATGTTTAGGACATAACACACAAACTCACATACTCGGAAGTACTCAATAGAAGCCTACCAAAATATGTGTAGAAACCACTGCACATAACACACATCAGTGTCTCACCAAATAAGCCCCTAACGCAAAACACCTCAAAACCTAATGTCTTGGTCACAGGAGACTTCATTGTGAGACAAACAGATGTCCCCCTCACCAGAGTGGACAAGGAGAAGACCGCAGTCAGCTGTTTACTGGGTGCCAAGATCCATCAGATCATGCATGCACTCAGGTCACTAAACAACAAGTACCCTTATGACTCTGTAACAGTCCATCTTTGGGGCGAATGACTTGAGATGTACCTCCCTGCACTATATGAAGAAAGACATGACTGAACTCTCAGATTGTGTTACAAGCAGGTATGACCCTAGCCCTAAGCAGCATTCTACCTTCATTCGGGATGATGCCACAATATAAAAACAAAAAAAATGATTGACTTCAACAATTGGCTTAGCTTCTGGTGTCATTCAAGAAGGATCCAGTATTTGTCAGCCTGGGAAGACGTGGTTGACAGGCCTCCAATAGGCTTTCGGATACTGGCTAAGGTGCTTGCCTTCCCCAGTATGCCTTTTTTAGGCAATACCAAAACAACAACATTTCTGACATAGCAAAATCCACTCGAGACAAACTTGAGGTTCTGTTGCTTAATGCTAGGAGTCTAAATATGAAATTGCACTCCAAGAAGCACTCCTCACCTTGGAAGATGCTGATGTCTATGCAATCATTGAAACATGATTCAAGATCTCAGACAGCACCTCAGCTCTGCAAGGCTACAATGCCTTCAACCTGTTCAGACCTCAGAATGAGCTTGAAAGATCCAAAGGTGGAGGTGTGTCCATCTCCATTAAAGCCAAGTACACCTCCAGACTGGTCAAACAGTATGACTCTCTCGAATTACTCCATGCCCAATTAACTATAGGCAAAACACTGTACAACATCATAGCTAACTGCACGTCCCCTCCATGAACCAAGAAAAGCACAGTGCCTACCTGGACTTACTGGTTTCACTCACCATACAGCTCAACACCTTGGTTACTGGAGATTTCAAATTATCCCTCCATCGACTAGATAACATACATGATCTCAAACGTCCACAGGTTCCATGACTTTGTCAATGCAAATACTCTAGAACAGATAGTCTGCACCCCAACAATGGGCTCTAATGTCCTTGACATAGTACTCACTGCACTGCTCCCTTTGTGATGCCCTCCCTGGTAAGGTCAGACCATAAATCAGTCTCATTATAAGTAACTATTTGAACCCACATCCCCCCAAAGGAGTAAAAAAAAAAAAAAAAAAAAAAAAACTGAGGAACTTCTCCAAAGCAAACTACAGCATACTAAGTGATGGTATAAAAAGTTTTATACTCTCTGCAATCACAGGCAGTAATGACGTATGCAAAGATGTACACAAATGCCCTGTATAATCATCTTAGCAACTATATACTCAGCTGTACCTGACCAGATTAAAGTCAGGTCCTCCCGAAAAAAAGCCACCTTGGTAGGCATCTAGTATAAACAGATTGTATACCAAAAAGAAGAAACTGATGTTAAAGAACAAGAGTTAGCTGCCTCTGCAGAGGAAGAATTCCCTCCACAGACTGAACAAGCAAATTGGAAGTCTCGTAAAGCCTTCTAAATCTAAATATGAAGGTAAAATATCATCCCTAGCCAATGACAGTTATAAGGCATTCTTTAACTATGCCCAAAATCTAAAGAAAGTGCCTAGCTATGTGCCGAATTGGTAGTAGATGGTACCATTCACAATATACTCGAGGAAATTGCCAACCTATTAGCTGACACCCCCCCTATCCCCAGTAACCATACCCCAAAGCATACCTGACACCAGTTCTGTACTTAGTATCTGTAGGGATCAAGGCATATGTTCACTCTCCAAGCCAAAAACATTGCTTCAGTGGAACCAGATAACAACCCAGGTCACTTATTAAGCAATCTAACACATGATCTTTAACCATAGCCTGAAAACTGGCTTTGTACCAGCAGAATGAAGAACAGCAACAGTAATCCCCTTGTATAAAGGGGACCATCAACCTACTCTGGAAACTATAGACCCATAAGTCTAACCAGCCTCTTCTGCAAGGCCATGGAAAGGATCATTATAGACCTTATCAACAAGGACCTAGGCAACCTTCAAACTCTAGACCCAGCCCAGTTTGGCTTTGTTAAAGGTAGATCATGCTTACTGAACCTGGTAGACTTCTTCAAGAAAGTCACCAAACCTCTAGCTGAAGGTAATTTGGACCTAGCCAAATCCTTTGACACAATCCCCTACTTGGGTATCATTGAAAAACTCTCCCAGCTAGGAGTTAACCCATACATCACTAGATGGGTAGCTATCTGATTCACCAACAGAACACATACCGTCAAAGTTCATGATTCAACCTCTAAAATTTGACCCATCACTAGTGGTGTACCGCAAGGATCTGTACTAGGCCCTTTACTATTTGGAATCTATTTCTCTGAGGTCCAGGCCAAAGTAAATGGCCTTTGGCTTAGTATGTTTGGTGATGATTGTAAACTAGGTGCAATCATCGAGTCCCCAGCTATGTTAACATAGTATAGGAGGGACTAACACAAACAAATGACTGGTGCCAAAGTCATGGTCTAAAACTAAATGCAAAAAAGTACACTATTATCCCATTTGGCAAAGCAGAATTCCCCACTAATTAAAATATTCACAGCACCTCTCTATCCATGGGGGTAAGGAAAACCT